>NW_019266496.1:193596-235217 GCF_002742605.1 Olea europaea var. sylvestris | reverse complement strand
TTTTGTTGGACCAAAATACCCTTCATCTTTTGTTGCCAAATAGAAAAATCATCTTTTCCATTAAAAATTTCAACTTCAAAGTGTAAAGACATTTTAAGAAAAACGGAACAACCAAAACACAGATATTTCACACAAAGTAATCTTAAGGTCGCAATATGCACCGTTCTAGATTCCCAGAGTTTTGTAAGATTCACGATCTTAGATCAAGGGAATGTTCAAACGGGTCAAGTTCAGGTGTTCTAATGGGATAATTAATGCAAACACGAAGGTATATAAACAAAAAATTTCAAATTTTCACGCAACAAGTCTTACACAATGACTATATGACAGATAAGCACAAAATCAACTACCAATCTGCAATCAAAATTCAACACTTCAAAATAGAGCAAATAATTCCTAAATTTTTTAGCACAAGCAATGGTTGCCAAATAATAACAACCCCCAATCCTATTGATCACCCCGCACGATAATCTGCTAGTACGATAATGTTAAAGTTTCAGCCAATTTACCAGAGCGGACCAATCCGAATCCGTAAATTATGAGACGCTCGAATTTAACACTTTAGGATCACCATTATTAGTCCTAAAGTCTCTGAAAACTGCAGCAACCAAAAAATCATGATTGAGTCTCGAACGCCCGAAGAACAACGCTGTCCAGATTCTTCTGTAGGCCTTGAAACAAAAAACTTTCAACACGAAAAATGTTAGAAATAATGCAAAGAACAAACTGCCTGGAGAGATCATTGCCAAAAAGGCTCCACGCACCCACATGCACCATCACTCTCTTTGGCGTGGGCTTCACGCATCGCCCTGCAGGGTTCTCCTTCACCTGCACATCATGTCGGTGGTCTCTATTTCCCAAAAATCCTTTTGGATTGATCAGAAAATGCGAAAAACGGAGATTGATTTTGACAGTTTTTTCGATCTGATTTCTGGACGATTTTTTGCTATATTTCAAGAGCCAAAACCACCACCTTGAAGCTCTGATACCAAATGTTACGAAAGCTCTCTTGAAAGATCTTCAAATCGGTGATTTTCGAGCTCAGTCAAACGTACCTTTCTCTACCAACAACCAATCTAATCGGCTCCAAATCACAACCAATTAACTCATCTCGGTTGCTATTCAATCTTACCCACGTAGGACAAGAAAAGATGATGATTTGTGGCCACAAAGACTAGGAGAAGATACCACAAAGTTATACTATGAAAGAACTACCAATTGCACACGTTACACAAGCGTTTTGAACACTTCTAGAGATCTTTTTTTCACACATGAAGGGGCAGCCGAGATTCCTCTATTTTTTTCACAAAACATCACAAGAAAGTGGCTAGGGTTATAGTCATATATATACTCTAGGGTTAGGATTTAAGTTGGACCTTTAAAGAGGTAAACGGACCAAGATTTAAGCCATCCAAGAGGAAATATAATTGAGTCGGATGTAGCTCATGGACTTGGTTGTTGGACTTATTTAATTCATCGGCCTATGCCTATAAAATAATATTAACCCACGTTAACATCATAGTCGAGGATTTATTGGGTATCAAAAACCCAACAAAAGTTTTCACATAACGCTATTCTCTAAGAAAAGGATTCCTTTGCAAGGAGTCGAGTCTTGAAATCGAACCTAATGGCAAAGAAAATGAACTATTTTCTTTGGTACTGCTTCTGAGAAAGAAACAAGAGAAAGTTAAAAATCTAATTTAGAAATACATTTTAACACTCGGAGAAGAAAGAAATTAAAAAAAAATAAAAAAATCTTACTATCTTGGCCTAATATTTCAACGGCTTTCTCGAATAAATCATGCATTTCTTTGGTCCACACCACCCTTGGTTTCTTTTTCATGGAGGAATTATCTTTCCCACGTTGAGTTTATTCAACTTTATTTCTATCTTCTTCTCTCTTTCGTTTATGATGATCTCGTAATGATTCACTAATTGATGGTGACTTAGTCTCTTCGGATGACATAATGTCTCTCGAGAATTCCCTTTTACCATCATTTTGTCACTTTCTCGAATACAATTTGCCAAAGTTTGATTTAATTTATCCTTGCTAAATGAGTTCACAAGAAGAATGCAAATTTCCTTGCTTCCATTAGATTGACTAGATTTTTCATCGGGGCACTTTCATGGTGCCCATTCTTGAAAATTAATGATAATTGTGAAGAAAATCTCTTAAAATCTGAGATTTTTTTTAACACATACCTCTAATTGTTATGTTTTAAAACTTAAAACATTTGGATCGATCTTGAGAAAAACACTAAATAAACTGCAGAAATCAAAGAAAATCAACACAGGATATGTTTTGCCCTTTTAAAAGGGTCCGGTGTTCGATTTTGCAACCTAATCACCCGTTGAGCATCTTTCACGAGATTAAGCTCTAGATCCATTAATAACGAACAAGAACAACATACAAATGTACGAAGAAATTGGAAATTTCTTCGAGTTTATCTTGCCTCTTGACACAACAACAACAACATTGCTATCACTCTCACAGATTGCACAAAACAACCATTTCTCTTCACAAAGATCAGAATAATATCAATCACAAAGATCGATTTCATCTAACATGGCCAAACCCTAATTTTCACTCAGAAACCAAGGACAGAGAGAACGACAGAGAGTAAGATGAAGAGACTACACAACAGAAGTCTCTAGAATGAATAATTGAAAAAAGGCTAAGACCCTTAAGTATCCGTATCCATCCAATAATCAGAGGGCAGAGATTTAGCCGCGTGTAAGGCTAAAATTAATTTTTGAAGAGGCGTTTTTTTTATCAAAACACGATTTCATTAAACTTGAAATTACCACAGCAACCCGATGGAACATTTGGCCCAATAACAGAGGCCCACAAAGTCAAGAATCATGTGAGGCAGCCCACAAACACTTAACACTAATAAATGCTCTTAATAGCACAAACGTGACCATATATTCTTGGAATGAAAACTTTGTTGTATAGGCGAAAATTTTGTATGGTAATAAGAGCAAGTGCACGACATGATTAATTTAAGGATGTATCGGAATATATTTATGTATATTAAATCACGTGTATTAATGTCAATTTATATTATTCAGTATATGTTAATTATTTTTCCTTATTTGGTACATTTCATTTTTATGAAAATATTATTTATAATTCAATCACAATTACTATAATTCATTAAAACTTTACCAAATTCTAATCATCCATGTGCCGGATAATGCCTCAAGGAATATACACTTTGTCAAGTATGTGTGTCTAATTCTAAATATTGACCATATTATAATCTTATGTACTAATGTCTCAAAGACATAACTAATGAAACGAGGTACATGTAAACATAGTGGTAGTACTCCTAATTATCATATTAAGGATATGACGATTCAAAGGCTGCCATTATGTATAATGCGATCATCATTTTGGTACTCGAGAATTCATTTCAGGCTTCTGAAAAATATGAGTATACATAATTCTTTAATGAGATGGTGAATGTTCTTTTTAAGCATTCAATCTTTGATACTAATGAATTTAATAATACGTTTAATGCATTATCGTACTTGTGATTGGACCACAAATATTTTATCCATTTAAGAAAATACAACAAATATAAGGGAAAAAAATTATTGGAAGGATAAAACATTTATAAACAATTTGAATGTTAGCATACGATCTATTTAGATTAATATGCATAAATAAACCTGCACAAATATCTTGAATTAATTATGCCATACATTTTCAGCAAAAGCAATTTTGTTGACAATACAACAAAACCAAGTCAAGGACCAGTTTGCAATATTCCCAAGAACCTGAAAATTCAGGGACTAATTTGAAGTATCAAAACGATCCAAGGACAAATTTGTATCTACCTGGAAAAGTCAAGGACAGAATCGTAACAAAAGGAAAATGCAGGAGCAAGAATATGGTGATCAGAATAAAGAGTTTTGATAGAGGAAGAAAAACCAACTTGTCCAAAATTTTGCAATTCTACTAGCGAGTAGTTCATTGGATTGAGATTGGCAAATGATCTAAAATTGACCGTAATCAGAAATATTAATTTTCGATTCAAGAACTACTGAACATGAATTTAACGTCTTTCAATCAGTAACATTCATTGGAATTCAACGTTTTTCGACTACATTTTCAAACAACATTCTCCAATAATGAATCCTCCCTGCGATATTCAACATCCCACCCACACATGAGAAATCAGCCCCATACACAAATGCTGCAAGAATTAACTAATTTTGTCAATGAAGGGAAGGTGGGCAGTATGTATATATATGAAGAAATTAAAATTGAGTAATGCCATGATCTCAATATTAATTTCATATGTTGTCCAGAAATATTCATATTCAAGAACCAATATTATAATTATTCTTCTTCATATTCTGTGTTTAAAATTTCATGCACCATTATCTTCAATTAATGAAATGTGTAGATTCATGGTTTATTTACATACTTTATATAATTAAAATATATTCATTTGTTTTAGATAAATTAATGTTCACTTAATTAGATACAATAAGAATACATTTGTATTATTAAATATTATAATTCAATATAAATAGGATTTTCGTAATTAAAAGTGAGAATTGTTGTAAAATTAATAGAGATATGGGAAAATTCCACTGAAGTTTATCGAACTTGCTGGTTTATTTTATGTTGGTCACCTAACTTCAATTAATTTCAATTTGATCATCAACTTTGGTCAATAATCTGAGCTTCTTCCACTTAATTTATCAAAACAAACAAGAACTCACGAAAACACAATTTTTACACGATTCAGTCCTCAAATATCCATGTTCACAGGCGATGCACGCTTGCATGGATTTGTCAAGATGGTCGAGAAAGAAAATTACAGTCCCAAAATTGATGCAGTGGACTCGAGAGAAGAACCAGTGTTGGGAATCCCGAGCTTAGACAGTCCATCACATTTCAATTTTCAACACCCGTAGTGGAGTATAAACAGAGGGATTCGAGTCCATAGCCAAAGAATCATGCTAAGGAACTCGAACTCTGCTGAGTGAAGTTTATGTTGAATTTATAAGATTTGTAAGCTAATATTTTAATTCTGGAAAACATATTTACATTTAACACGAGTATTGATACCAAGAGCTGGAAAGGAAATCTTCATTTACAGACAAATTCAGGTTTATGACAAAATAAGTTACGTTTCTACTGCCTAGTCAAATAAAAGCCTACGCCTTACGGACTTGGATAATCTTGTGCTTGGCTCTTTCCTTTTTCCTTCAGAGGAGCCAAGATCATTCTCCTCCAGTGTGTTTTCGCAAAGGACTTTCGAGGAACGATAAAATTCAGTAATGCTAAGCTGCACATTTTGAGATGTGGATGATTCTGAGTTTTTGGGTGTCCCTTCAGACCTTAAGCTGGATTTCTTCTTTCTTGATTTCCTTTCTTTCAGTTCCTGGTGGCCCATTTTACATAATTATTATGAGAGTAACAGAAATCCTGTTTTCCTTTTCTTTTATGAAAGAGGGGGAGAGAGAGAATTGCTCACCTTTTCTTTTAAGAATTGGTCGACCTTTTCTGGAAAGGCATTTCGGACAAGCTCCATATCTTCATCTGTGGACAGAAAACAGCACCCATCATTGATGCAAACAACGGGCACATCAGGTTCTTCTAGCAAATCATTAGATTCATCAGGTTCTTCAGATCCCTGCAGTCTATCAGGCTCTTCGGGAATTACAGACATGGCATCACTCAATGCGTTAACAGCTTTCTTCCACTTAACCACGTAGAACTGAAGCCCAAGTCTTATTTTCACACGCTGGATACTGTGGAACTCATAGTGTCCATATAACAAGTCATTTGTCGGACTTGATGCCATATCTCGCAAATAGATAGTTGATAACATGGGAAGCATTCTTTGCCGAATATAAGATGGCTCCCAATGCTGCTGATAAGTGAGATAATCAACCAGCATTTCAGTCTTTGGGCTTGCCCACTCTATACATGGATCATCATCTGCCACAACACGGACCCAGAAGATTAATAAGTGGCTGCTGAAACAGCAAAAATCCAGTAACAAAAATATGAACAATTTAAAGACACTAAGCAATACCCTAGAAAGAAAAGCAAAAACTGTAATTGTGCTGAGCTCATGATAAAGAAGAGCAGCGCAGATCACCAGACCCCAGTACATCACCAATGTCTTCAGGATACATGGCGATAATTTCATCTATTTCTCTCTCAACATGCATAATACACATATATGAGACTATAAAGTTTATTTGCCAATTTTCCTTTTTCTTCCGTTCTTTTTCTTTCTTGTCCTGGCATTGAAAACCATGCTTAAAGTTAAAAAAAATTTCATACCAGTTCCATGGTGGTTGCTCAGGTACATCTGAATAATTTCATCGTTTGGAAAATTTTTCTCCAATGCAATCTTTCTACAAACATTTATTTGCCAATTCTCCTTTTTCTTCCGTTCTTTTTCTTTCTTTTCCTGGCATCGAAAACCATGCTTAAAGTTAAAAAAACAAAAGCACAGAAATCTAAAATCAAATACCAAAAGAATTAAGTATGCAGAACTAAAAAACTCTTGAAACAGAGATGGGAAAGACAGTTAAAAGGTAGACCAAATCACACGACAAGCAATCACATTTGAATCCAACGAATTTCTGCTTGCAACTTTGGCCAGCAGTTGAACCACAATATTCACAAGAAAACTTCAGATGAGATATCTTGCTGCCTGGATGCCCACAGTGGGAACAATGAGAAGATTTTGTCTTTGGTAAATTCTCATCAGAACTACGTAAAACTTCAGAGTCGATACTTCCCTGGATCACCAGTGCACCTCCTCTGCCTATTTCATGTAACCTGAGTAGCATTGTAATAAATTTACTTATGATAGAGTTGCTTATTGAGAACCAACATTTTCGTACAGCCTATAGCCCCAAAAATTTAAGAAAAATATGACACGCATGCTCAAGGGATATAAATCACATACCTATTCAATATTTCATCTTCACTGAAACATTTGACAAAACGAAGAGCTGTATCAATCCCAATGCCCGCAACACCACTTAAATCATGATCGCTTCCAACCAACAGAGAAATAGCTATCAAATGATTTCTCGTAAGTCCAAGACCAGCCTCAATATCAGATATATGGTAGCATTCAAATGGTTCCTGAGCAAGATAGATAGTCACATCCTTGCAAGGGCATAAGAGAATGGAGAATTTCTCAACTTAATCAAAGAGACAAGTATAATACAGGAAAAAGAGAGATAAATACCGTAAAATTTGTGTAAAAAACATTGATACAAGATGAAAATCACGTTTATTTTGTGTATTGACGTGATATATCCCAACTGATAAAAGTACTAATCCAACTAGGGCCAAGAAAAAAAAAAAAAGATCCTTGCAAGGGCATAAGAGAATGGAGAATTTCTCAACTTAATCAAAGAGACAAGTATAATACAGGAAAAAGAGAGATAAATACAGTAAAATTTGTGTAAAAAACATTGATACAAGATGAAAATCACGTTTATTTTGTGTATTGACGTGATATATCCCAACTGATAAAAGTACTAATCCAACTAGGGCCAAGAAAAAAAAAAAAAGTCTATTCCCTATGTTTGGAATCAAGGGACCTGGTTGACTTTCACAGTAAAATAGATTGCTTTTCCCAGTCATTTTTTGTTTATAATTTATTCACCTTTTTCATTAGATGATGTTTTCAAATGATAATATTTGATGGGAATTTTTTTATCTGATAATTTTCCTTCAGAAACTAAAATAACAAAAACTAAGCACTGTTTGACACTGAAGTTAAATCAAGTCATCCAACTTCTAATAGACAGCATACGAACTTTCCTAAACAAACTTAAAAAAGATGAGAAAATTATTTTTAAGGTGTACACACTTGGGTAACACATATAAAAATTGGACAGTGAGACATAACAAACACAAGGTGGACGAAGCAACACAACAAACTTCAAAACGAAAGAGGTCAATGCAGAAGCAACGAGCTTTCTCTTCCAAACCTCACACTCAGTTCGTGAAATATAACAAGACACCATCAGAGTCCCAAGTTCGCATCACTCGTGAATGTTTATTTTACCCAACACTTGAATTAATTCATGCCACAAATTAGCAAACCATCAACCACATCAGCAATTCAGTATAAAGCAAGTATCACCTCTAAGGTTGTTATGTGATTATTTAAACCTGTGATATCCAGAAGAGTTTTCATTCTTAATTTCTCCTATAATACCAGTGCATTACTTCTTTCATTTTTAAGGCATGCTTCTGAATTCCAATAAACCCTATTCTTCCAATTCCTAGGAAAATAGGGTCAGTACGTTGACTCTCTAGTTCCACTGTCACGGTGGGTTTAGTTGGGTGCAATGTAGGACCACGGGAGAAATACAGGGTATGATATAAGTGAAAGAAATCAAAGGCGTGCATCTGCCGCATTAAGACTATGAATTGGATAAAAATATCTGCAAAAAATTATATAAAAGTCTTGATTCACGTGACATGGACTGGAATGGTTCCACCAACCTAGGGACCAAATTAGGAGATCTAGCCCCCCTTCTATCAAAACTGGAGATCAAATTGTAAGCTCTTGGAAAGCAGTAGCTGCCTCAGGAACAACCAAAAGCAAGAATATGGTTTTCAGGGCCACACAGCCATAAGAAAGTCCCACCACAATGTCTTAAGCAGCTTAAAAGTCTTTTTAACTCTTAAAACCTTATTCAACCCTAAAACCTCAAATCTCTGTGATAGTTTCGTCCAAGACTCTAGAACTCTATTACTTGAACTCTTGTAAATACATATCCTGCTTCATAGAAACCGAGGAATTTTATCATGCATCTGGCATGAAATTCTTGACTCAAAGAAGTTAAAAAGAAATGTATCACTTCATTAGTCCAAAGCTATGATTGTCTCCACCAGTAACCACATATTTCACGAACTGCAAAATATTCAAGCAAGAGCTTCTTTTCTCTACTTTTTAAGAATCAGTATTCTACTCTATTGATCAAAGATAATCAACGCAAACTTAGGGTTTTGCTCCTTTCTAGATAAGGTCAGCTCTCTTCCACCAAAGGTCACAAGAAAATTTTAGTATTGCAAACTGAAACCATATCCTCATCATGACAGAGCAACAATAACATCAAATTGGCCAATGGCAATGAAAGATCATTTTTGAAAGAAAATCAAGAACCACGAAAAATGTACTTTTGAGTTGATCTGGAGTCGCTTGATTATACATTGGGCCCCGAAAAGAAATGCATCGCTGTCAGCAGTGATACAAGCATCAACAATTCCTTCTCTATTTAATTGTGCACAAAGTGCTTCAGCTTCACCTTTTGCTTTTAAAACAGGCATTCCAAGGAGTTCAAGCAATACCTAGCAGAATAAGACCATGAACAATTAGACAACTTTTAAAACATGCTAAAAGCAATCAACTCTTAACATTAGAATATATAAACCTACTCCTATGACATATTATAGTTTAATTAATTTAGATGAAATCAAGTTCATGAAGACTTAACATATATCCTCTATATGTACTAAACAAACACTACCCTGCCTGTAGTAATTTCTCAGACATTTTAACCTAGCTGGATTTGTATTAATACAGCAAAATCTTAATTAGCTTGATGCTTGGCATGAAAGCAAATCGAATGAACAATTTAGTAAATATTCAATCAACAATGAAATCTCATATTTCTAGTCTATGATGGATAAATGCTACACGACAAAAAGAAAGTCGGTGTCATCTATGCATCAATTCCCTGCACATTGACGCAATGCTAATAAATTGAAAGACAAGTGTGACCCTAAAATAACATCACAATGTTGAAGTTTGGCTTCATGATTGCTTCAGATAGGTAAGCTTCTCAGCATCAGAACACGACACATTTCATCTCAGAATATTGCAACAAGATATAAATTTATAAGCAAAATAATAGGAACTCATCTCACCACACATTCTTCAACATATTTCACAAATCTCGAGTTCCTTTTGACTGATACACCCTCCTCCACCACCGGAAAACTTGACAAATCAAGACCAGAGGCTCTGAAAAACCGCACAGCCCTCGCCTGAGACTTTAATGACGATGGCGTCCCATCAACTACAAAGACCGGGTAGGCCCCAAACTGCACAATAATGACAGAATATCAACTCTCACTCGAATTCTTTAAAGAACTATCAAGTCAATTTCCAGAATTAAAGCAATATACATCCATGGCTGCATACCAAATCAATAGCTAATTCAAGTTTTATGCTTTTTATCATGCTTGTTTTCAATAGAATTCTTCCAAGTAAGTCCATCAAGTGTATTCTTGGTTAATAAAGCGGCACCGATTAAAAGATATGATGACAAACTCAAATTTCTTTATACTTTTTCATTTTTACAGTTGAGGCCCAATTCAAGTTCACCCTCAGGAACGAACAGACTTCTTACAGAAACCCCAAAAATGAACGTACTAGGGAAAACGTAAAACACATGAAACATCAAAGTTTGTGTGTATTAGACAGTTGTACATTTGGAGTTTAAATAACGCAGCGTGCAAATAGAGTTGTACCTTGGAAAAAAGGTTGATGGTACGGAAAAAGGTAAGCCTAAGGTGAGGTTTCCTGGCGAATCCTTTAATAGCAGTTTCATGCTGGACAATCCAGTACGACAGGTCCACGGCCACCCGTTTGTTCCTCAAGAAATCAAAGCCTTCATGTCGGGCATAGGGCTTGAGCAAATCCCAGAAGTTCCCTCCAACACCCATTGTGGTTGCAATGAAAACAGATGGGCCTTTTAGGTAATTAACTGAAGAAAGTGAACAGTGAAATTGGCGGTGAACTGATCACACATTCCTTTTACAGGGACAGAAGAAGATGGAGGGTGTCGTGGGTTAAGGAAGGAAACTCTATTTTCTTAGCCGTTAGGCCCGCTACGGATGAAAATGCGCTCCTGCTATGTTTTGTTAGTTGGGCTTGAATTACTAGAAACGCCATGGGGTTTCTCTCGACGACTCGGGCAGATTAAAAATCATAACAACAACAACAGCAATACAATTTCTGTCTCCGAACCTAGCATTTGTTTGATTCTTTTTTTTTTTAATATATTTTTCTTTTCTTTTTAATCACACATTTTTTAATAAAGTAATATTATATACAAACCTAAAACATTTTATTACTTTTTGACTACACATTATTCATCAATCTATTATTTGAAAGTGCATTCTAACCAAAAAGTGGGAGTCAAACATTCCCTAAAATAGGGACAATACAATAATTAAAAATATGCTCGAGAAGTGTTTATAAACTATTTAAATTATAAATAAATATAAGGAGAAGTGAATATTACTTATAAATTTCTCGAAATGTATAAATGAAAAATGGCGTGGGTATTATGAACGCGAACCAAAAATTGGCCAAGTAACATTCACAATAATTTGAAATCAATTATAAATATCATTTTTTTTTTCATTCTATTAGAATTCTTTTATTTTAGCCGTTCGTCTTTTAATCTTGTTCCATTGAACTCTCATAGCTCTTTTAAACATGAATATCTTTAACTCTATGCAAACTATTATGTTGCTCTTAACTTAATGAACTTTTAAAATGTGCACATATTGAACTTGTATACTTAATTTCCTTTATCACAAGTTGAGTCTAGATCTACTCGAATATTGAAAATACCAGTTAAAAAGATGTCATAATTCCTGTAACGCCTAAAATTTCTTCGACGCGCAAGAAAGGGAGAGAATTATGCTATTGCTTCGATGTCCATAAAATTGAATAAAAAGTAAATTACATGTGAAGCATCTAACTATCAGACCAACCGCCTTTTTTCCTCGGCTTCTTCAATTCCAATTTGAAACCTGTTGTCTTCACTGCAAGCTTCGTTTTCGAACATGGGAGGAGGAGGTGGTGGTGGAGCAGTAGCAGTGGATCTCTTCTTAGGAGACTTGTTATCCGGCAACATCTTCAATATGATCCCCATAGTTATCAACAAAAGTCCGCTCCCATGTTGTTCAGTTAACGGCTTTGTGAAGATCAGATATGACAGCAGTAGAGTTACTGCTTTTCTGGCAGTTGTCACCTATTTATATAGTTTGATGTAAACCAAGAGTATATTAGATTTTAACCAGTATGCCCAACATTCATGATACATTGGAGTAGCAGTATTCGACAGTACTGACTATTCTTTTCAAGTCTACCTTTCCGATCATGCCATCGATGTTCATGAGATAGGCAAGGGCATAACATAAGGTCCAATAGAAATCCTCAAGCATAAAATTTGAAATTTTCATGGAAGATATGTGGACTTATCTCAATATCGTTAAATAATGTCATCCGAGAGGATAATATAACCCTAGAATTTTAAAAGCAATTTTAAACAGTGGCCTCTACAAGTCACCAATAGCTGTTGAATGTGGGATCAGAACATACCATAGCGGTGGTGGCAGCACCAAATAGGGCAATTAGGGAAAGAACAGACACTTGTCCTATAAAGGTTGCCATGGCTTCAAATACAAGAACTCCATAAACATAAGGATGCTGCAGAAACAAGAGAATTTAACTTAGTAATGTCTGTAAAGGATTATAATGAAACTAAATTTGATTATTGGAATTTACCTGCGAACACGAACTCCATGCCTTAAATAGTTCTCCCGTAACAAGCATTGGTGGGATCAAGAAAGGCATGCCAACGAGGGTAGAGCAAAAAAGCATTTCCGTCTGTCAAAAGATTGAACAAATGTGTGACGAAGGAAAATTTTCTAATCATGAATTTCTCATGACAACTTTTTTCCCACCAAGAATCAAATCAAAAGCATCACCTGCGTTGTTGCAGGATTCATGGTAAAGATAGCTTCTTGCAAATTACCCAAAAAGGCATCCATAATCAACGCGCCAGATACCATCAAGACACCAATCACACTGAAATTAGGTGAAGTATGAGCATCTGCTAAGGTGAAAAGGATCAAACCCACCACCAAAAGCACAGCAGATACGTATTCATGAGGTGGATATTTCCGTTTCAAACCAGGAATGAAGGCTCCCATTACCATAACCGGCAAAACCTGTATACAATCACAACAAATTATTAACTGGGATATCATTGAAGTGGTGAACAAATCTTTTCATCACAAGCAAGCAATTCAAGTGAAAATACAATTTTCCATTAATCTGAAGTGCATCTTTGGTTCGCAGCTGGCAGCACTATGATACACATGATTTAAACTTCTTTTTCTACCTTAGTATTGTTCATTACCATCAAATCATCTATACCAAGCGTACCATTTGACTTTATTATCCTCTAATTTTCATCTTCATAATGTTAAAAACTTACTCAGTCTTGTATATGCACGGAATATTAATTGACTTATAGTAACGTCTTATCTGGCTTAAATTCGATACTATTATAAGAACTAGAACTACATGGAAATCATCCAATTATAAGCAGATTCAGATCTTATGCCAACCCATTTATCTTCAACACGATTAAAGTAAGCCATTGGATTTCTTTTTCACCTTGGTGGATTTGAACATGAGCTGTGCCGGATAGTTGAGAAAAGCCAGAGAGCCTTTGGTAAGTCCATTTGAACCCATTAGCACAGCAGAGAGCTTCACGTAAGTCTTCCATGGGTTGACCATTTGCTTAGGGGTGAAGCCTTGCAAGTATATCAAGAATATATACACCCATCCTTGAACAAAGGTGAAGTACCATCCATAGCTACAAGACGTAGACCAACGAAAGGTCTGATTAGAAAAAAATTACAAAACTCATGAGATCCTGTAAAATCAAATTCCGTTTTCGAATATTGAAATTCATGACCTCACCTGAATTGGAGCCTGTTGTACACATATTCCTGAAATTTGAGCAAAATAAGTGAAAATACAGATCCGCATAAGATAGAAAATGTTACAGAATCGTTAGTAATTGAAAAGGGATAAATTGGGTCCATGCAGAGCCATATCAATTCGAAAGAAGTTAACAAAAAAACAAAGGATGATGAGGCCAATTAATGATGATATTATCTGCAAACCTAAATTATTTCTGTAACTGAAATCCCACCGCCTTCGCATGTAAGGTAAGCATCAAAATGACAAATTCTATCAGCTTTAACAAAAATGTACAAATTGACAATCAAATACACAAAATTGGAATTAAAATTCAGAATTTAATACAATTAATATACCTAATGGAACATAAGAAAATATTACAATTAATCAACAGAAGTGAAATTCCTTACCCAGAACTCATCAACATGCAAACATCATTTCTTTTTACCCAAATGAAAAGACAAAATTTAATAGTTGCCTTCAATTATTTTTCCACCAAAACAAGTCCGAAAGATTAATATCATAACGGCTGCTTTTCCCTGAATTTTCCCATGAATTTTTTCAATTTTCGAAAATCAAACAAATGTCACGCACTAAACACCATCAAAGAAAATGATTTTTTTTTTATTTTTTAAATTCTTAAATGTTATACCTCACAGATGCCATTAACAAGATAACCAAAGAAGAACCCAGAAGAGCAAATGAGGAATTGTTTCCATCTGGGTCTCTCAGAGAGAGAAATCCCAAACAGAGTCCGGGATTGCTCTTCATTCTTCATCTTCTTCTATTTTTCTTTTTCTTTCTCACTTCACCGCTAGTTTTGTTGTAAAAAAAAAACTGTATGTATAGCTCTCCACAACGCCACAAATATACGCGTTTATTCACTCAAGATTTTAGGCTGAATTCAATGCTTTGCATGTTGACTTTGGGATACAGAGTACATTCACAGAGAAAAATGAAAAAGAAAAGAATTTAAGGAAATCGTATCGGGTTCATTACGCTATCAACAGAATCAATATATATGTGCATATATAAATTTGTATACATATATATATATATATGTTCATGAAAGAATCAAGAAGAAAAAGGAAAAGGAAAGATTTTAGAGAGAAAAGACGGAGAGTTTGACTTGCTGTAGAGAGAGAGAGAGAGAGAGAGAGACGAGGGAGAGAGAATGTGTAGGGGATTAAGAAGGATTTAATTATAATATATCAGAGATTTCTTAATCAATTAATTAAAAATTTATGCCATGGAAGCAAGTTACACGATGCATGAATCGCGTGGTTAAACCACGAGACTTGCAAATGCAATTTGAGATTAATTCATTTTTTATTTTAACTTAATGAAATACTTGTGAGTATTGAATGCAATTTGCACATTTTATGGGATCTCAAAGTTTAACGCAACGAGATCTTTAAGCTTTAACATATTTGTTATCGAGAAACGATCGAATATGTTATTTTAGAATAAAGTGCGTTGATTATTTTGTTTTATTTAGCATATAAAATGATGAGTATTAACGTTTAAATAATTTTATTAATAAAAAAAACTTGATTTAATTCGACGCTGCTTGTTAGAGCAATATTGGAAATTTTTTTGACGCATTACCTTCTGTGAAAGAGAGATTTTAATCGTGTATTAAATAGCATGTACCTGCATAAAAATTAATGTATTGTTAGTATTTAATTTTAAAGTTTTTTGGATGGTCATTGAACCTATGAAACCGTTATTATGTCTAGATTTCACCATTTGAAAAGTTGACAAATTTATTGACATGACGGACGAAATTGTTGACATGACACTTTATTTTCATTAATTAATGATTCCATGTATTAAAAGTAATATATTTACTTAATAACATATCACTAACTACAATTGTACTTTTTCTATTAATAATAAACGCGAATAATGAAAACTTGCATTACCTCAACATAGCATGTTGCTTAAGATGCATTTGTTGAGGCAAAGTAAAAGGGTTTATAGATTTGCACGTGGACTTCTTTTTCCAAGTATGTGAATGCTTGATTTCAATGTTCAATCCCTATAATATTTCTAGGCAATAGGCTTGGAGTAATATTTTTCACTTTTTTATTCAATGTTCTGAAAGCGTAAAACATAGATACGAGTGGAGGTCAAATTTAAAGATTTATGAGCTAATGCGAGCCTAGGTAAAAAATATTTTTTTTAAAAAAAATTAATATATTTTTATTTTTTTAATCATTCTAAAATTCATTTAATAATTAAAATAATACATATCAAACGTGTAAAATTATAAAATATTTGTGAAGTCGTGTTTATAAAATGTGGTTTTTTAAGTGATTGCCTACTTTGGATGATTGACACGTGGCCGTTGGCCTGTGACACTGGAAGCTTCTATTTCTGGCGTCTCTTTATTTGGCTCAAGGCTTGACTCATCATTTGGTTCTTTGAAGGCTTTTGGTTGATAGAAAAAATATCTCTTGGGTTTATTAAGGTTTCTTCGTATCTCTCAGATTATAGAATTTCTGATTTCAGATCTGTAATCTGAGTGATGTTTTCCCTAATGTGTGATATTCTAAGTGAATATATGTGAGAATGAGTGTTTGGTAGAGTTGGTTGATACTTAGTGAGTTTTGTGAAGTTTTTTGGTGATTCTTCGAAGCTTTTCTATAGATTTAGAGATATAAGTGCTTTGGTTCTTTATTTCTTTTGTATTGGGTCAAGCTTTCGTAATTTTGTTTTCAATTTGGGCAATCTAATGCAATCGAGCATAATCTATATTATTGGATGCTCAACAGAGAATATAGGCGTTAGATGTGATCACCGAACCTCCGGAGTTTAGGCCGAAATAACTCTTTTTGTTGATTCTTTAATTTTCTACACTTTTACCTTCTGCAAATCATTTATCTTTGCAACTCGAATAGTAATATCGTATTATCTTGTGGTTGTTGGTCCTACAGTATAGTTGAACACAAAATAGTATTAATGTGTCATCTTTTATTTCATTTTATCATGTCAATTTTTGTGTCATGACTCCTATTATGCTTGTTGTACACCATGCTATACAGCATGGTGTACGAGCCTCCTCACACATGAGGGGGCCCACCATAATTAAAAAATTGATGGACCCTCTCATGTGCAAGAGGGTTGCCCTATGTGTGAGGGACTGTATAGTATATAGTATGATGTACAACCATCTTAATCCTTTGATATGTTATAGGGGTGGCTTCGTACAAAGTTTTTTGTAGTGCTTTCAAAAGCAAACCAAAGCCTGTGGATTTCTCAGAACTCTCTTACCTCACTCCTGTAAAGAAAAAAATGATTAAATATTAAAAATCAGAACAAATTAAAAAAAAAAAAAAAGAGAGGCATCTGATGGAGTATGAATATATTTTAAATGCCTATCTTCGTTAGTCATGTGAACTCATATCGAATCAAGCATATAAAACTTGTTACAATTGACTAAGTCCTCCATTGTTCAGTTTGAGAATAAAATAAAATAGAAAGAAAACTTGAAAGTCGTACAATTTTGGAAGACACTAATTTGAGTCTCGATATATTTATTTAATAAAATTTTGACGTGATTGCTTTAAGATTACTTCAGTTGCGTGGTTTAAAGAAAATTGATATATGGATCATGATTCTCGACCTCATCCGCGGAATACATATAAAAATTATGACTAAAAATTGAGGACTCTTAATTGGATCTACCACTTGAAAACAAAATAACTTTTTCAATAATAAATTAGAATTTAATCTTAATGAAAAAGAGAAACGATATTTATCGTGGATTGATAATGAACAGCATTAATCATTATTCACAGTGAACCCTAAACCGACCCAAAGTCAATGTATTTTATCGGATTCACAATTTTTCAATTACACATTTTATTAACTTTTTATTAAAAAAATACTAAAATGCTTATTTTTAGCTATACCAGATAGAGGCTAAGCAATTTATTTATTTATTTTAACGAGATTGTATGATTTTTGTGCAATTTTATTTATTTATTTTTATTTTTTTGTGTGTGTCGATGCAATTTATATTTCAATAACTTATGGTGTTAGTTTATTTTTAGTCATTGTCTATTAGTGTCATGCCCACTTGTCAGTGTATATTGTTATATTTTTACTTTTAATAATGCAACATTTAATGCGTTTATTTAATTAATACAAAACTTTTATATATTGGAATAACTGAAATTACACTCATGCAGTGACAGATTAATATATAGACCAGTGAGAAAATTGCTCAAGGTTCCACATTTAGATAATGTTTCCAAATTTTATAGAATTCCATTCTAAATTGTTTTACACTGGTTTCGATTTTTGTGTCGATGATAATTAAAAGACTTATTTTGATAAATTTGTTGTATTGACAAAAATGCACGTAGGTAACTGAATAACAATGAAAATAATGGTTAATCATTAAAAATTGAATTTTGTCATTGATAATGATTTTAAATAATTATCGCAATATATTTACGAGGGTGTTTTCAACTAAGATTTTAATGAATTTTAAATGATTATAAACTCTAATAAATTTTGTGGATTTGATAGATTCTTACAAATTCTATAAAAATCTTATCAAATATGGTGAAATTTCAAAAGATTTGCTTATATGTATTTTTAAGCTTGAAATCCCTCCAAATCTTTTAAAATCCTTCTATTGATAAAATATTTATAAATCTAAATTTTAAAGAATTTAATTAAAATCTCAACTGGGGACACCTAAATTTTAATGGATTTTATTAAAATCCAATAAAATATTAATTGAATACAACTAAATTTAGAATAACTTTTAAAATTTATCACAATCTCAATTGAAAACACCCTCTTTAATTTATTGATAAAATTTTCATTGTATACTAAAAATTAAAATATTACCTTAATTTTTTGTCAAATTTTGTTGACAGTTAAATAATAGTTAAGAAATAATTTAGGATTACAATGAATTATTAGTATATAATATTTAAAAAGTAAACAACTTAATAAATTCAATATTGACGAAGATATCATCAATAAATAAAGTAATTAAAATATAAAATAAAATGGTCATGGAAAAAATTAATAATTTTTTATTTAGAATATAATAAAATTTAAGTTAATGATGACATACTACAAAAAAAAGGGCGAATAATTGTTAAGAAAGGTTATATCGCTGCTCATTGTTTTCTACTAGGGATTTCTGTGGATTATCCTTCTACGCAATATTACAAGATTCTACATTACAAGTTGAGATTTGCTGTCTAATTTTATTGTCTATTCAATTAATTCTTGACATATCATCAATTTAACAGATTAGTATCTTGTGATAAAGTTAACGAGGATAAATTTGAAATAATTAAGAATTAACTGAATGAACAGTAAAATTGGATAGCAGATCTCGACTCCTTCATGACAATGCGCAATGCAGTGTATGAGGATTCAAGACGTTCTTTGGAGAATCCTGATAATGGTAGTTCCCCATGTACAGGATATTGTTGTACTTTTACTATACACCATAATTTTATCAATTTCGACTCTTCAAATGCTTGATCCTCCAACAAAAAGCTTGATCGGGAGTGAATCATTGTAAGGGTTTTCAACAAATCTAACATTTTTTCTCGATAAAGCCTTAAAGACTAGCAATCTGGAATTTGTTGATGAGACTGCTTTCTTAGACTTGCTCAGTTGTGAACTTCCAATTATCACGTAGATAGAAAAATATATTTTAGAAATAATTGGGGATGAAAAAGGGGGCTAAATTTGTTGTAGATACGTAGATAAGGTGCTTGTTATTACTGTTGCGGGTGTGCATCACAAAAAGACAATTACATGGATATTCTTAATCTTTGATTATGTCAGTAAATAGCACTTAAAAAATTATTTTAATATGGAGAACAAATTTTTAGTTTGTAATATTAAAAATAAAAATTTTCATAAATTTAATTTAGTGACAGAATTTCTTTCATAAATAAATCAATAAAAATATAAATTTATTTTTATAACTTAACTTAGAAATATTGTCTATGAATTAAGTAGTAAAATACAAAATTTATAAACTGCTGTTATAAAAATTTGTTGGTAACAAAATAACATTTAAAAAATAGAAAGTAAAACATAGAAAGATATATTAATCCCATATTTGATATGGATTACAACATATATTTTATTAAAATCAAAATTAACAATTAATCATATATTTTATATGGTTCGCAACTTTTTATCTACACATTTCATTAAAATTTATCATAATATATCAAACATATAATTTTAATTCTAACCAAACAGGATTAAGTTACCAACATAACAATACATCGACAACTCATTAAAAAATAAATAATACTTCTAGGGGTAACACCAACAATTTTCATGTTAGTGACTGTCAATGGAAATTTCAGTCGCGTCCCATTGACCATCTCCTTGACAGATAGATTGACATAACGTCGCACGACATTCTATCAATAGACTGTTTTAAACACAATCTTCATTTTCATCCACTTATACATTTGTCAAGGAGGATGTCAAAAATCTTTTGATGAAGTAGAATAATTCTAAAAAAATTTCCGGATGATTATCCACTACATTATTACTTTAAAAAAAAAAAGAAGAAGTTCCTTTAGAAAAATTATATAATGCCCTTGAGTTGCTTCAATGTTAAATTTTAATGAACTGCGCAACCTGCACAGGGCCTGTACAGTTGCACACACATTGGGGTGGACCCCACACATATGGGGTCCAACTTTATGTGAGAGCCCCTATACAAGCTCTGTGCAAAGGGGTATGCGCGGGGAATTTTTTCCAATTTTAAGAGTCTTATAAAGTCAATAATGTCCATGGTTGGAAGTGAGACTCACCACGTCCTACCTAGCTTCTAACCATAGCTCTACCCAACTTAGTAAATTCAGGGATAAGATAACTTCTCATGCAACTCCAGAAAATTTCAGCCTATACTACTATTAGCATTGGAAATATTTTTTAATTAATTATTCATCGATTAAATAAACCAGAACCATTGACTTCAAATTCAATATTTTAAGCACCAAAAATAAATTCTCTAAGCTATTAGTTGTCATTAGGAAACCAGATCCAGAAAACGTCTCGAGGCCCTTCGTTCATTCACGTGCTCAATCAACCCCGTTGAGTGGACTGCACGCAATCGGTTGACGCTGGATACATTACACTTCAATTTACTTGCTCGTAATATGTTGGTTTTCAACTTGCAAATTTCAATCTTTTAAATTTATAGAAAATCCGTCTCCAGTAGATAAATTCCATCCCGTTTGACAATTTCACCTTTTCGTTAAACATACGGTTTTACCCTTAATACTAAATTAACACAAAAATTAATAAAAATAAAAATAAAAAACTATTTATAACAGAGTAATGCTATTTGCAATTGCTCTACGTAACACACGTGTGGGTGTTAATAGGTTGATGCATAGAGCAATAAAAAATTACCACGTTAATACATCAAATCAATAACTGTTACATATAATGAGCGACATCAAATAACATTATTCTTTATAACATAAAGGTGATGAACGAGGCTGCAATAGGAGTGATTGTTGCCTCTCATTAAGGACCCTTCAAAAGTGTAAAGTTGACATTTTGAGTTTTGAGGAATGATTTGAAAATTGCCGTAATTTGGTTAGTTCAATCGGAAACCATTTAATTATAATTTTAAAATCACTTTTATGAAATAAAGATGAAAGGTGGCGAATCCAATTGGCTCAACAAGACTAGAACCAGAACATATGAGTTGGATGCTCAATTTCGAAGATGGTGGAGATGCGGAAGGCGTGTTAGTGACTATAAATGTAGTGGGTGATTGTGGCAATGACGACGTACGGAATCTTCAAGGCTAGGGTTTGGATTGATGATTTATTTGGGTTGGAATTGGAGGTGACGGTTGGCTTCCACTAATCGCTACTGGGAGAATTGTAGGCAGTTAGCGAATAATAATAATAATAATAATAATAAAGTAGATGTTACTACGTGCAAATATTTATAAGCAAGAGAGAAGTGAAATCCATTGAATGCTTACTTAATAACTCATTAATCAAGATATCAATACCGGCTGTCATAGGCTTGTAGCCACACTAGGTTTAAAAGCAGGTATGTTACCAAAGCAATCTAAAAAAGTAAACTGAAAAAATTGACTAAGCATATCTGCTGCAAGTTAACAAATTTGTTAAGTGTACAAATTATATTCTTGCGGTATCTTTTCATCGAGGTAAGTGTAGAAGATACCTTAGGAGATGTCAATGACCTCGGAGATACACAGTAGCAGGAGCTGGTGCATCGCCTTGAAAGTGTCACTTTAGATCAGGTGCTATCACATCGAATGAAGTGTCCAAATAACCTTGAAAATAATGTAGCAAGACATGTGTAGTATCATTTCATATAAGACATTCAAATCGCCTCGAAAATAAACTACAGTAGAAAGCGGTGCATCACCTTAAAATTGCCACTTTGAAAGAGGTGCTACCACTTCAAATAAGGCGCCTAAATCATCTCAATCAATTGTCCAATCATCTTAGAGGCGACATGAGGGTGCGAGGTGAAGCGGAACACGAATCTTGCATGACTTCTTGTTTTGTCTTTGTTTGGCTATATGTGACCTGCCTTGTAGGACGAATTACAAAATTTACGCATACTTTTTTGTGCACAATATTTTTTTTTTTTTAGTTTTTTAGCTTATGCATTAACTTTTAAATTTTACTTTTTTGGCCTATAAATCAATTTTTTTCTCCAAATAATACTGTGGATGTAGCATGATTCCCAACCCACTAATTGTGGGCTCAGTTCTTTAGTGGGCTAATCATGTTGGTCTATTCGGTTCCATTTTAAAAGGGATCCAAAAGCCCTGCAAATCATAAATCTACAAACGAAAATAGAACGAATCAAATCAAATTCAAATGAAAAATACTTAATTTGTTATAAATGGAAAAGTTCAGTAATAGTCACCATCCATGTAAACAGACACAGAACGTGGATCAATTAGTATAAATTATAATATAATTATAGAATATTGCATAAACATTATCGGTATTTATGATCATGGAAGAAAATTATTATTGCGCCATATTCAATGAAATTTTATAAATATTTAGATTATGTACATTCATATCATCCGTACATTGCAATTCTGAGAGGTAGCTCAGTGATCAAATCTTGGGTTTGCTTCTCAATGATCATCAATTCGAGTCCCCTCAGAACTATTGAGATAAGTACCCGGCTGTAAACTTTAGGTTCCGTAGAATTAGTCAAGGTGCCGTAAGTTGGCCCGAACACCCACGATCACATATGTGTGTATATATATATATATATTGTGTAAATTGCAATAGCTTACAAGTGCTTATAATAATGGATAAGCTACTTTCTAAATATAGTTTTAAAAATTACTTTTTAGATTTTGCTGGCAACAAAATCATCCAAAAGTTCGTCGAACAAATCGCTTAAAAGTTGCATTGCCATTTCTTCTTGTTCATCTTTAAACTCTTTCCAGTCCAGTCCCCTCTCCATATCTTTAACACAGGCCTCCTTCATGTCCAGCGCTTCGCAATTTTCATATTCTCCATTGATCCAAGATTTTGCAGTATTCTCAAAATTTTGACAATAATTCTTAAAGAAATCAGACGGCAGATTATCCACTTGGCTCTCTTCTAGGTTTTCCAATTCCGTGAGGGTCTCGAATTGTTGAAGTCTTTGCATGAACATGCATTTTCTCTGGGCAGAGTTAAGATGAAAAGGAAATATGGATTCTTCGTCTTCACAAAATGGAGAATCAAGAACCGAAACTGGGGTAAGCTGCTCAGCTTCTTCGTATGTCAATTCCCCCTTTATGTCATAAACATATGAATAATTATTAGTAACAAAAACTCCTGGAGATAAGAAATCTAATTTGTATTATTCAACAACTGGCCCTTTTGTTTTATATGTAGACAATTCACCATTGACCCACAACCTTAATTTATATTCTGATAGTCTAACAGAAGACAACGAAAATAAAAATAAAAATTTCAAAAAATGCATATAAAATATGATAGTTTTAAAGTTTAGAATTACCTCTAGTTTCCTTCTTGTATTACTCCCCTTTTCACCCCAAGATTTATCATTTTCACCACCCCACAATGGTGAATCGGCCGCAGTAAAATCACTATCACACCAGCTAGATCTCTTGCTGCATGAGGTGGTAGTACTAGTAGACCCTGTGGTGGTGGTGGCGGTCCGAATAGGGGATGATGAAGAAAAATTCAACGATGTAGCTTTCTCCTCCTCCAAGTCTCTAAACGATCTCCACCGTAAAATGTCTTTAACTTTAACGGAGACTTCTGAGAAATTTTCATTTCTGGTTTTGGTCCTCCTGGAGAGTTTACGGGAAATGCTTCTCGGTAAAACTAGTGGAGATTTGACAGAGGCATATGGGAAGAATTTAACAGCCTTAATGACTTTGTTGAGTGCATAAAATGTGGTTGCTGCAGCTTTTGATCCACTTCTGAGAAGTATTGGCGAGCGTTTGTTTGTTACATTTGATTTGCATAGGTTTTTTCTTGGAACTGACCGAAAATCATTTGATGAACAAGAAAATGAATCATCTTTGAGAAAATCTTTGAGCATTCTTGGCCTATTTTTGAATGAAAAAGAACTCCGAAATCTTTTATCAGCATTCAACTGTGAATCAAGTGATGGCGAAGCCATGGATTCTAACCGGTCCAAAGAGTTTCGGTTTCTAAAATGTGCTCGTATGATGTATCAATACAATACAAGAAATACTAAAGTTGTTTCTTGAAAATAGGTTATTAGAAGGGAATTGGTTTGGTTTTCTTGGAAGAAATTGTGGGTGGAGGTGGAAATTTAGTGAAAGAGCAAAGATATATATATATAAAGCGGGAACATTGGTGGAGAGAAATTAACAATGGATTTGGAGAAAATGACAAACAACACGTAGAAGCATGGATGTTTCTACTTAAGGTTATTTTAATAAAAAGATGCTTGCAATAATAGTTATATACCAGTGTTAGGTTTTTAGTTCATCGAAGGATGTTGGAGGAAAAAACATTTGACCGCTCATGGTTGTCATCACATGATAATTGATATACTTGGTGATATTAATTTACCCTTTAGCATTTTCAATTATGCTACACAAACAGGATCAAAGATAGATTAAAAAATCGGGAGAACATGTGTCAATACAAGATTTGACAATTTGAAAAAACAAACATCCAATCATGTACTGTCAAGTCAGTCTATCCAACTTTTGTCTATCTTTGAACCTGTTCAACCATTATTATTCTAGCATTTTTGGGATAGATATTGGCTTGTTTAAGAATATTAATTTTAAAATTTGCTAGTAAACTTTAGATGGTTTGAGTTGATTATTTGAATTTATTGTATTATGATATCATATTAAGTCTTAAGTTCGATGTATAATGACATGAAATGTTATTAGGCAAATGAAGTGGAGTGTCTTTAGCTCTTACATTGTACTTTTCATCTTGGGACAAGATAAATTTTTTTTTTCAAAAAAAACCTTTAGCTAAAGGTCACACTGCGAGATGGACACAAGATTTGGCTCGTTTTGTTGACTAAGGAGTCATGGATCCCACCAAGTTCTTTACCTGACATTGGGGTCAATGATCCCATTCAAGTAGGCAGCAACAGGCCAGCTGAAGCCTCTTCAAA
This sequence comes from Olea europaea var. sylvestris, assembly GCF_002742605.1. Classification (NCBI taxonomy): domain Eukaryota; kingdom Viridiplantae; phylum Streptophyta; class Magnoliopsida; order Lamiales; family Oleaceae; genus Olea; species Olea europaea. The sequence goes on along the minus strand of NW_019266496.1, from coordinate 209,769 downwards.
ATAAGCTTCAAGGAGGATTCAAGATTTTTAGGCGCTTGTTTCTCATGCTCGCAAACTACTTCGACTCTTCGCATGGCATGAGGCCAGGGATGTTGGCCGATAGGGATGTACTTGCACTACAAGAAATATCAGTTTTAACTACCAAAATTTTTCCTCTAGTGAGAATGGATGAGAGTGAAACAACAGAAAATGTCTCTGTTGGACTCGAACCCTGGACAATTTTTAATATGCTACCAAAATTTGTGAAGTCGCGTTTGTGAAATGCATCTTTTTAAGTGGATGCTCTACTTTGGATGATTAAGATGTGGCCTTATCGTGGCCGTTGGCCTGTGGTACTGGAAGCTTCTATTTCTGGCGTCTCTTTATTTGGCTCAAGGCTTGACTCATCATTTGGTTCTTTGAAGGCTTTTGGTTGATAGAAAAAATATCTCTTGGGTTTATTAAGGTTTCTTCGTATCTCTCAGATTATAGAATTTCTGATTTCAGATCTGTAATCTGAGTGATGTTTTCCCTAATGTGTGATATTCTAAGTGAATATATGTGAGAATGAGTGTTTGGTAGAGTTGGTTGATACTTAGTGAGTTTTGTGAAGTTTTTTGGTGATTCTTCGAAGCTTTTCTATAGATTTAGAGATATAAGTGCTTTGGTTCTTTATTTCTTTTGTATTGGGTCAAGCTTTCGTAATTTTGTTTTCAATTTGGGCAATCTAATGCAATCGAGCATAATCTATATTATTGGATGCTCAACAGAGAATATAGGCGTTAGATGTGATCACCGAACCTCCGGAGTTTAGGCCGAAATAACTCTTTTTGTTGATTCTTTAATTTTCTACACTTTTACCTTCTGCAAATCATTTATCTTTGCAACTCGAATAGTAATATCGTATTATCTTGTGGTTGTTGGTCCTACAGTATAGTTGAACACAAAATAGTATTAATGTGTCATCTTTTATTTCATTTTATCATGTCAATTTTTGTGTCATGACTCCTATTATGCTTGTTGTACACCATGCTATACAGCATGGTGTACGAGCCTCCTCACACATGAGGGGGCCCACCATAATTAAAAAATTGATGGACCCTCTCATGTGCAAGAGGGTTGCCCTATGTGTGAGGGACTGTATAGTATATAGTATGATGTACAACCATCTTAATCCTTTGATATGTTATAGGGGTGGCTTCGTACAAAGTTTTTTGTAGTGCTTTCAAAAGCAAACCAAAGCCTGTGGATTTCTCAGAACTCTCTTACCTCACTCCTGTAAAGAAAAAAATGATTAAATATTAAAAATCAGAACAAATTAAAAAAAAAAAAAAAGAGAGGCATCTGATGGAGTATGAATATATTTTAAATGCCTATCTTCGTTAGTCATGTGAACTCATATCGAATCAAGCATATAAAACTTGTTACAATTGACTAAGTCCTCCATTGTTCAGTTTGAGAATAAAATAAAATAGAAAGAAAACTTGAAAGTCGTACAATTTTGGAAGACACTAATTTGAGTCTCGATATATTTATTTAATAAAATTTTGACGTGATTGCTTTAAGATTACTTCAGTTGCGTGGTTTAAAGAAAATTGATATATGGATCATGATTCTCGACCTCATCCGCGGAATACATATAAAAATTATGACTAAAAATTGAGGACTCTTAATTGGATCTACCACTTGAAAACAAAATAACTTTTTCAATAATAAATTAGAATTTAATCTTAATGAAAAAGAGAAACGATATTTATCGTGGATTGATAATGAACAGCATTAATCATTATTCACAGTGAACCCTAAACCGACCCAAAGTCAATATATTTTATCGGATTCACAATTTTTCAATTACACATTTTATTAACTTTTTATTAAAAAAATACTAAAATGCTTATTTTTAGCTATACCAGATAGAGGCTAAGCAATTTATTTATTTATTTTAACGAGATTGTATGATTTTTGTGCAATTTTATTTATTTATTTTTATTTTTTTGTGTGTGTCGATGCAATTTATATTTCAATAACTTATGGTGTTAGTTTATTTTTAGTCATTGTCTATTAGTGTCATGCCCACTTGTCAGTGTATATTGTTATATTTTTACTTTTAATAATGCAACATTTAATGCGTTTATTTAATTAATACAAAACTTTTATATATTGGAATAACTGAAATTACACTCATGCAGTGACAGATTAAAATATAGACCAGTGAGAAAATTGCTTAAGGTTCCACATTTAGATAATGTTTCCAAATTTTATAGAATTCCATTCTAAATTGTTTTGCACTGGTTCCGATTTTTGTGTCGATGATAATTAAAAGACTTATTTTGATAAATTTGTTGTATTGACAAAAATGCACGTAGGTAACTGAATAACAATGAAAATAATGGTTAATCATTAAAAATTGAATTTTGTCATTGATAATGATTTTAAATAATTATCGCAATATATTTACGAGGGTGTTTTCAACTAAGATTTTAATGAATTTTAAATGATTATAAACTCTAATAAATTTTGTGGATTTGATAGATTCTTACAAATTCTATAAAAATCTTATCAAATATGGTGAAATTTCAAAAGATTTGCTTATATGTATTTTTAAGCTTGAAATCCCTCCAAATCTTTTAAAATCCTTCTATTGATAAAATATTTATAAATCTAAATTTTAAAGAATTTAATTAAAATCTCAACTGGGGACACCTAAATTTTAATGGATTTTATTAAAATCCAATAAAATATTAATTGAATACAACTAAATTTAGAATAACTTTTAAAATTTATCACAATCTCAATTGAAAACACCCTCTTTAATTTATTGATAAAATTTTCATTGTATACTAAAAATTAAAATATTACCTTAATTTTTTGTCAAATTTTGTTGACAGTTAAATAATAGTTAAGAAATAATTTAGGATTACAATGAATTATTAGTATATAATATTTAAAAAGTAAACAACTTAATAAATTCAATATTGACGAAGATATCATCAATAAATAAAGTAATTAAAATATAAAATAAAATGGTCATGGAAAAAATTAATAATTTTTTATTTAGAATATAATAAAATTTAAGTTAATGATGACATACTACAAAAAAAAGGGCGAATAATTGTTAAGAAAGGTTATATCGCTGCTCATTGTTTTCTACTAGGGATTTCTGTGGATTATCCTTCTACGCAATATTACAAGATTCTACATTACAAGTTGAGATTTGCTGTCTAATTTTATTGTCTATTCAATTAATTCTTGACATATCATCAATTTAACAGATTAGTATCTTGTGATAAAGTTAACGAGGATAAATTTGAAATAATTAAGAATTAACTGAATGAACAGTAAAATTGGATAGCAGATCTCGACTCCTTCATGACAATGCGCAATGCAGTGTATGAGGATTCAAGACGTTCTTTGGAGAATCCTGATAATGGTAGTTCCCCATGTACAGGATATTGTTGTACTTTTACTATACACCATAATTTTATCAATTTCGACTCTTCAAATGCTTGATCCTCCAACAAAAAGCTTGATCGGGAGTGAATCATTGTAAGGGTTTTCAACAAATCTAACATTTTTTCTCGATAAAGCCTTAAAGACTAGCAATCTGGAATTTGTTGATGAGACTGCTTTCTTAGACTTGCTCAGTTGTGAACTTCCAATTATCACGTAGATAGAAAAATATATTTTAGAAATAATTGGGGATGAAAAAGGGGGCTAAATTTGTTGTAGATACGTAGATAAGGTGCTTGTTATTACTGTTGCGGGTGTGCATCACAAAAAGACAATTACATGGATATTCTTAATCTTTGATTATGTCAGTAAATAGCACTTAAAAAATTATTTTAATATGGAGAACAAATTTTTAGTTTGTAATATTAAAAATAAAAATTTTCATAAATTTAATTTAGTGACAGAATTTCTTTCATAAATAAATCAATAAAAATATAAATTTATTTTTATAACTTAACTTAGAAATATTGTCTATGAATTAAGTAGTAAAATACAAAATTTATAAACTGCTGTTATAAAAATTTGTTGGTAACAAAATAACATTTAAAAAATAGAAAGTAAAACATAGAAAGATATATTAATCCCATATTTGATATGGATTACAACATATATTTTATTAAAATCAAAATTAACAATTAATCATATATTTTATATGGTTCGCAACTTTTTATCTACACATTTCATTAAAATTTATCATAATATATCAAACATATAATTTTAATTCTAACCAAACAGGATTAAGTTACCAACATAACAATACATCGACAACTCATTAAAAAATAAATAATACTTCTAGGGGTAACACCAACAATTTTCATGTTAGTGACTGTCAATGGAAATTTCAGTCGCGTCCCATTGACCATCTCCTTGACAGATAGATTGACATAACGTCGCACGACATTCTATCAATAGACTGTTTTAAACACAATCTTCATTTTCATCCACTTATACATTTGTCAAGGAGGATGTCAAAAATCTTTTGATGAAGTAGAATAATTCTAAAAAAATTTCCGGATGATTATCCACTACATTATTACTTTAAAAAAAAAAAAAAGAAGTTCCTTTAGAAAAATTATATAATGCCCTTGAGTTGCTTCAATGTTAAATTTTAATGAACTGCGCAACCTGCACAGGGCCCGTACAGTTGCACACACATTGGAGTGGACCCCACACATATGCGGTCCAACTTTATGTGAGAGCCCCTATACAAGCTCTGTGCAAAGGGGTATGCGCGGGGAATTTTTTCCAATTTTAAGAGTCTTATAAAGTCAATAATGTCCATGGTTGGAAGTGAGACTCACCACGTCCTACCTAGCTTCTAACCATAGCTCTACCCAACTTAGTAAATTCAGGGATAAGATAACTTCTCATGCAACTCCAGAAAATTTCAGCCGGGTCCAACTTTATGTGAGAGCCCCTATACAAGCTCTGTGCAAAGGGGTATGCGCGGGGAATTTTTTCCAATTTTAAGAGTCTTATAAAGTCAATAATGTCCATGGTTGGAAGTGAGACTCACCACGTCCTACCTAGCTTCTAACCATAGCTCTACCCAACTTAGTAAATTCAGGGATAAGATAACTTCTCATGCAACTCCAGAAAATTTCAGCCTATACTACTATTAGCATTGGAAATATTTTTTAATTAATTATTCATCGATTAAATAAACCAGAACCATTGACTTCAAATTCAATATTTTAAGCACCAAAAATAAATTCTCTAAGCTATTAGTTGTCATTAGGAAACCAGATCCAGAAAACGTCTCGAGGCCCTTCGTTCATTCACGTGCTCAATCAACCCCGTTGAGTGGACTGCACGCAATCGGTTGACGCTGGATACATTACACTTCAATTTACTTGCTCGTAATATGTTGGTTTTCAACTTGCAAATTTCAATCTTTTAAATTTATAGAAAATCCGTCTCCAGTAGATAAATTCCATCCCGTTTGACAATTTCACCTTTTCGTTAAACATACGGTTTTACCCTTAATACTAAATTAACACAAAAATTAATAAAAATAAAAATAAAAAACTATTTATAACAGAGTAATGTTATTTGCAATTGCTCTACGTAACACACGTGTGGGTGTTAATAGGTTGATGCATAGAGCAATAAAAAATTACCACGTTAATACATCAAATCAATAACTGTTACATATAATGAGCGACATCAAATAACATTATTCTTTATAACATAAAGGTGATGAACGAGGCTGCAATAGGAGTGATTGTTACCTCTCATTAAGGACCCTTCAAAAGTGTAAAGTTGACATTTTGAGTTTTGAGGAATGATTTGAAAATTGCCGTAATTTGGTTAGTTCAATCGGAAACCATTTAATTATAATTTTAAAATCACTTTTATGAAATAAAGATGAAAGGTGGCGAATCCAATTGGCTCAACAAGACTAGAACCAGAACATATGAGTTGGATGCTCAATTTCGAAGATGGTGGAGATGCGGAAGGCGTGTTAGTGACTATAAATGTAGTGGGTGATTGTGGCAATGACGACGTACGGAATCTTCAAGGCTAGGGTTTGGATTGATGATTTATTTGGGTTGGAATTGGAGGTGACGGTTGGCTTCCACTAATCGCTACTGGGAGAATTGTAGGCAGTTAGCGAATAATAATAATAATAATAATAATAATAATAAAGTAGATGTTACTACGTGCAAATATTTATAAGCAAGAGAGAAGTGAAATCCATTGAATGCTTACTTAATAACTCATTAATCAAGATATCAATACCGGCTGTCATAGGCTTGTAGCCACACTAGGTTTAAAAGCAGGTATGTTACCAAAGCAATCTAAAAAAGTAAACTGAAAAAATTGACTAAGCATATCTGCTGCAAGTTAACAAATTTGTTAAGTGTACAAATTATATTCTTGCGGTATCTTTTCATCGAGGTAAGTGTAGAAGATACCTTAGGAGATGTCAATGACCTCGGAGATACACAGTAGCAGGAGCTGGTGCATCGCCTTGAAAGTGTCACTTTAGATCAGGTGCTATCACATCGAATGAAGTGTCCAAATAACCTTGAAAATAATGTAGCAAGACATGTGTAGTATCATTTCATATAAGACATTCAAATCGCCTCGAAAATAAACTACAGTAGAAAGCGGTGCATCACCTTAAAATTGCCACTTTGAAAGAGGTGCTACCACTTCAAATAAGGCGCCTAAATCATCTCAATCAATTGTCCAATCATCTTAGAGGCGACATGAGGGTGCGAGGTGAAGCGGAACACGAATCTTGCATGACTTCTTGTTTTGTCTTTGTTTGGCTATATGTGACCTGCCTTGTAGGACGAATTACAAAATTTACGCATACTTTTTTGTGCACAATATTTTTTTTTTTTTAGTTTTTTAGCTTATGCATTAACTTTTAAATTTTACTTTTTTGGCCTATAAATCAATTTTTTTCTCCAAATAATACTGTGGATGTAGCATGATTCCCAACCCACTAATTGTGGGCTCAGTTCTTTAGTGGGCTAATCATGTTGGTCTATTCGGTTCCATTTTAAAAGGGATCCAAAAGCCCTGCAAATCATAAATCTACAAACGAAAATAGAACGAATCAAATCAAATTCAAATGAAAAATACTTAATTTGTTATAAATGGAAAAGTTCAGTAATAGTCACCATCCATGTAAACAGACACAGAACGTGGATCAATTAGTATAAATTATAATATAATTATAGAATATTGCATAAACATTATCGGTATTTATGATCATGGAAGAAAATTATTATTGCGCCATATTCAATGAAATTTTATAAATATTTAGATTATGTACATTCATATCATCCGTACATTGCAATTCTGAGAGGTAGCTCAGTGATCAAATCTTGGGTTTGCTTCTCAATGATCATCAATTCGAGTCCCCTCAGAACTATTGAGATAAGTACCCGGCTGTAAACTTTAGGTTCCGTAGAATTAGTCAAGGTGCCGTAAGTTGGCCCGAACACCCACGATCACATATGTGTGTATATATATATATATATTGTGTAAATTGCAATAGCTTACAAGTGCTTATAATAATGGATAAGCTACTTTCTAAATATAGTTTTAAAAATTACTTTTTAGATTTTGCTGGCAACAAAATCATCCAAAAGTTCGTCGAACAAATCGCTTAAAAGTTGCATTGCCATTTCTTCTTGTTCATCTTTAAACTCTTTCCAGTCCAGTCCCCTCTCCATATCTTTAACACAGGCCTCCTTCATGTCCAGCGCTTCGCAATTTTCATATTCTCCATTGATCCAAGATTTTGCAGTATTCTCAAAATTTTGACAATAATTCTTAAAGAAATCAGACGGCAGATTATCCACTTGGCTCTCTTCTAGGTTTTCCAATTCCGTGAGGGTCTCGAATTGTTGAAGTCTTTGCATGAACATGCATTTTCTCTGGGCAGAGTTAAGATGAAAAGGAAATATGGATTCTTCGTCTTCACAAAATGGAGAATCAAGAACCGAAACTGGGGTAAGCTGCTCAGCTTCTTCGTATGTCAATTCCCCCTTTATGTCATAAACATATGAATAATTATTAGTAACAAAAACTCCTGGAGATAAGAAATCTAATTTGTATTATTCAACAACTGGCCCTTTTGTTTTATATGTAGACAATTCACCATTGACCCACAACCTTAATTTATATTCTGATAGTCTAACAGAAGACAACGAAAATAAAAATAAAAATTTCAAAAAATGCATATAAAATATGATAATTTTAAAGTTTAGAATTACCTCTAGTTTCCTTCTTGTTTTACTCCCCTTTTCACCCCAAGATTTATCATTTTCACCACCCCACAATGGTGAATCGGCCGCAGTAAAATCACTATCACACCAGCTAGATCTCTTGCTGCATGAGGTGGTAGTACTAGTAGACCCTGTGGTGGTGGTGGCGGTCCGAATAGGGGATGATGAAGAAAAATTCAACGATGTAGCTTTCTCCTCCTCCAAGTCTCTAAACGATCTCCACCGTAAAATGTCTTTAACTTTAACGGAGACTTCTGAGAAATTTTCATTTCTGGTTTTGGTCCTCCTGGAGAGTTTACGGGAAATGCTTCTCGGTAAAACTAGTGGAGATTTGACAGAGGCATATGGGAAGAATTTAACAGCCTTAATGACTTTGTTGAGTGCATAAAATGTGGTTGCTGCAGCTTTTGATCCACTTCTGAGAAGTATTGGCGAGCGTTTGTTTGTTACATTTGATTTGCATAGGTTTTTTCTTGGAACTGACCGAAAATCATTTGATGAACAAGAAAATGAATCATCTTTGAGAAAATCTTTGAGCATTCTTGGCCTATTTTTGAATGAAAAAGAACTCCGAAATCTTTTATCAGCATTCAACTGTGAATCAAGTGATGGCGAAGCCATGGATTCTAACCGGTCCAAAGAGTTTCGGTTTCTAAAATGTGCTCGTATGATGTATCAATACAATACAAGAAATACTAAAGTTGTTTCTTGAAAATAGGTTATTAGAAGGGAATTGGTTTGGTTTTCTTGGAAGAAATTGTGGGTGGAGGTGGAAATTTAGTGAAAGAGCAAAGATATATATATATAAAGCGGGAACATTGGTGGAGAGAAATTAACAATGGATTTGGAGAAAATGACAAACAACACGTAGAAGCATGGATGTTTCTAATTAAGGTTATTTTAATAAAAAGATGCTTGCAATAATAGTTATATACCAGTGTTAGGTTTTTAGTTCATCGAAGGATGTTGGAGGAAAAAACATTTGACCGCTCATGGTTGTCATCACATGATAATTGATATATACGGTGATATTAATTTACCTTTAGCATTTTCAATTATGCTACACAAACAGGATCAAAGACAGATTAAAAAATCGGGAGAACACGTGTCAATACAAGATTTGACAATTTGAAAAAACAAACATCCAATCATGTACTGTCAAGTCAGTCTATCCAACTTTTGTCTATCTTTGAACCTGTTCAACCATTATTATTCTAGCATTTTTGGGATAGATATTGGCTTGTTTAAGAATATTAATTTTAAAATTTGCTAGTAAACTTTAGATGGTTTGAGTTGATTATTTGAATTTATTGTAGTATGATATCATATTAACTCTTAAGTTCGATGTATAATGACGAAAAATGTGATTAGGCAAATGAAGTGGAGTGTCTTTAGCTCTTACGTTGTACTTTTCATCTTGGGACAAGATAAATTTTTTTTTTTTTTCAAAAAAAAACCTTTAGCTAAAGGTCACACTGAACCACCCTCCTATATAAGTATGTACTGAACCATGTTTTACATTCGTTAAAACATGCCTAGTAGTAGGAAAAAAAAAATTCTCCAATCTTTATTTTAGAATGTTAACTTTTTGGGTAGCTCAAACTTTATGATAAATGTTGTTCTCATATTTAACCAATTTGAAATTTACCTAGAGTTCATTCCCAATATTGCCATCCTAGCTCTTCATGTTAATTCTGCGAGCCTTTTATTTATTCTCATTTTATAATGACAGGAGAGAGATTCAGGGGGTGTTTGAGAGCCATTTTTATATAAAAATGCATTTTTGAATAGTAAATTGATGGAAAATGTGTGGTTGGAAAATAAGAATTTTTTTTTTGATTTACATGTAATATTATTTTAATAAAAAATGTGTGGTTGAAAAGAATATAAAGAAAATATATTTTGACAAAATGGATACCAAAAGGGACCTCAAAATAGAAAAATTCACAGTTTTAAAGGGTGATTGGACTTGAGTTGATGGCATTTAGCATGTCAACGTGAGTCTACTACTAATTACATTATATTCTGTCATTGCTCTATTAATTCAGAGATAGAACTGACTAATTTTGATTCGACTTGTGGACAAACTCAAATTTACCCTTATTAGTTTTATATGCTCATGTTTATCATGATCAGATCCAGAGAGTCACTGGAATATGCTAGGTAGGTGCATAGTGAATTAAATTAATGTGCATATTTTTGTCCTTCGTTCTTCTATATTATGGCTAATCAAGTTGTATATGAAGTAGTTTGGTTGTTTGTCGGACTATTAAGTGAGTTAAGGGGACACTAATAGACCGTTTATTGGTAGCAAATTAAACTAATAAGTAATGCAAAAGAGCATCAAAGTATTTTGTTTGGAATGGAGAAATATAATGTTAGAGAATCCTAAGTTTTCGACTATCGTGTGATCTCCACTCTTTAGTCATCCACCATAAATTTGAGCTAATATATTGAAGTGAGCGTACCAAAGTCGAAATTAGAAGTATTCAGGGTGGGCAAATACTAATATTCTAAGAAGATCGCTTAAGTTTGGGAATCGGAGAAAATACTCCTCGTAGGGCGAAGCGATCAATCATACATTGACCATCAAATGTGCAAATAAGTAGAAAAGGGCGCGCCTCCAGGGCACATCTCCAAGTGTTAAAAGAGGAGGATGGAGAAATCCAGCTTTACTTGAGGCTGCTGCGTCAAGGGTTCGAATCCTGAAATATGAATTTGGCTCTTGGGTAAGTGCAAGTGTACAAGCAGCCTTCCACCCTATACCCTTGGAGGCATAACCTGAAATTTACCTCCCTCACGATACTCCAGGACAGGGGTGGTGGGGGACCCTTAAGGTTAGGGTTTAACCTTTTTAAGTAGAAAAGGGCGCGTGAAGAGGGGCCGGATCACAGACCCAAAGAATAGTCGCCGAAGACGGACACCTTAATAAAAAAAAATAAAAAAAAAAGAAGTAGAAAAGGACGTGCGATCCTTTTTTTTAATAAGGTAGATAGTCCAATCCTGCAAAAAGTACAACCATTTTTTCTTTTAAAACTTAAAAAAGAAATAAGTTCATAAAAGCTCAACCTTAGACGAAATCCAGCCCATGAACAATCCCATACTCCTTGATTATGTCTTAAAAGTTAAATCAGAGCATTCGAAATTTAAAAACTAAAAATAAAAAAATCAAAACATTATTCCTCCTCCACCTTGTTTCTATGGTGAATTTATGTTCCAAATTTCTGTAATTTTCAATTCGCCATCGATATGTTCATATATGATCTAATTGTAGGCATTAATTACTAAGTCGTGATTTTTTTATTTTTGTTCGAAATTTGAAAAGTATGTCTAAAATTTCTTTAAAATTTCAAGGTATGTGCTATTTTATTTATTTATTGGTGTAAAATAATTAAAATTAAATTAAAAGCAAACTTCATTTACCAAGACTTTGCCCAAACATGTCTAGACTCATAATGCTTGAAGCTTGACCTTCATAATTGACGTACCGTGTATCTTTTAGAGCTTTGACAGATACATAGAATATTTAGAACAATCTTTAGGTATCATTTCGAGCCATTTTGAGTCGACCCGTTTGACACCATGAAATCAAAATAATCAAACGATGTCATTTACTTGTCAAGTGACTTGAGACTTGGTCATATATAAGTGTCCAATATTAATTAGAAAGAGAAGACTAAATGAAACCATATGGTGACAAGATAGGGCGGTGAAGTATGGGAGTCTTGTGCAGCTGTTGGTTCAAAGCATATGAAATTTGTGTATAACCAAATCTTACATAAATGGGAACGTATCAAACATATAATTTATTGTCTCCTTCATTTCTTACAAAAAAAAAAAACAAAAAAAAACAAAATTGGAAACTCGTATGCGTGGCAAATCCGGATTGCAGGATGCAGTTGGTCTTTTGTGGATAATATGAATCATCCACTATGCATTTGTACATTGGATATTATTCACATCACCACTTTCATAATGAGTTATCAACTGATGATGTGTAGAAATGTAATTGGGTCAACATCTCATAAACTAAATTTAAAATAATAATAATAATAATCTCAACTTTTCTTTTTGACACATCATCACTCTGTAAAAAATTATATAAATGATGAAGTACAACAAGTATTTTCCATATTACCCTTACATTTTGTGGGCACAATCTAGAAGGGAAATTTCTTAAAATGGGACCCAGAGCGAGGTATGATCTTGTTTGTATTGATTATTGAAATTCTTCTGTGAAACAAAGCTAATGTTGGACTAAATGTACCGAATGGAATGGTTGGAAATGAATACCGGATTAACACATACTGCATAGTGTATATGCGATTTAGATACCGAATTTATGCATACCGTATATGTAACTAACAGTGTATTCAGCTTATACCGTATTTGCATATACCGGGCTTGAATATACCGTATATGCAAAATATAGCAAATTAGATTGCAATAAAATGAACAAATTAATCTAGTTGACCAAATAAAGCAGATTAATTTTTAATAAACAGAACAAATAGACTAATTAGCTAAAACAAGAAATTTTTAACTAAAGCTTGTGTAAACACAATTTTCTTAAAACAGATTCGCCCCTTCACTGTAGGTGCTTGAGGATTAAATTGGGTGTCCGTCTTCCAGGATATAACGGATCAATAGTAGAACACATCAAATACTACTCGAGCGAACGGAATTTGAGTCTGAACAATATCGCCAATCGTGTGACTATGCAGTATGCAGACTGAAATATGGAGAAATCGTGTTTTATAAATTATGCAGAAAATTGTATGCAGTGTTAGTTTTTCTCTTCTTTTTCTTCTTGTGTAGAATTGTTAGAAATCAGGTGGCTTATAGAGGCTCAACACCATGAATAACATTAACTCATATATCTTTGGCATTGAATATTGGAGTTTTGACAGTTTTGAAATTCAAACAATCAGTTGGAGGAAAAAAATTAACAAAACGTGGGCTCTTCTAAGGGGCCAATTTTCACATTCGAAGCTTATTTCAAATCGATTTGCCCCGCTGTGTGCACGTAGAAAGAGCCTTTATACTACATATGATCACACCATTCCAAAGTGCAATCCTATTTAAGGTGATATTTGTTTTCATAATCTTCCTATGTGAGACAAACCTTAAATGGTTTCCTCCAACAACATAAATTTCTTTCAATTGGCACACTTCAAACTCCAATTTTTTATTTTCTTGAACATCATTTTTGGCAAGTAAATACATAATTTCGATGTTCTCACAAAGGTGAACACAAATCAATCTTGAACTTCCAAAATAGCCAATCGGGTCCCATTAAAATTTTGTGTCAAAGTTAGCTACTCAACCCATTTTTTCCAACAATCCCCCACATGAATAAAAATTGAGAAACCATGAAACAAAGACTTGGTGATAAAGTTTAACAGTTGAAACCTGCATAAGATAGGTAGGTATTACCCTTTGAACCTTCCCGTGTGAAAATATATTTACTTTACTAGCTGATCAGTAAACGCATTATCTTTGAACTATTCTACCGTTTGTGTAAACGATGATATACTCCACACGGGATTCTTCTTAACGCAATTTCGTTGTCATTATTATGTTCATTTTGACCATGAACATACGCCTGGTTTTGTGAGAGTTTCTAAGAATTGAGCACCACATAGTTCTATTTGAAGCAGCCCACTTCTCTCTCACATAGGTGATTTCTTATTACAGTTAACCCGTATTACTTGGCTTGACTTGAGACATACGAATCATTAGAAGTCAATAGTGATAACTCCAGTTGAGAGTAGTTGTCTTATGGTATTGTGTCTACGACGCACATGTCTAAACTTACCATTGTAAATGTTCCTCTGTGCCCTTTCAATTGTTGATTGACTGTCACAATATATGCAAATTATCGGCACAAATCTTGACCATCTTGAAATATCCTCTAAGAAGTTGTGCAATCATTTAGCTTCTTTACCACATTTATCTAGAGCTATACACTTAGATTCCATATTAGATCTGGTTATAACTGTTTGCTTAGAGGATTTTCAGAATATGGCAGCACCTTCCAATGTGAACACAAATCCACTAGTGGATTTTGAGTCTTTTATATCAGATATCCAATTAGCATCACTATATTCTTCAATGATCGCTGAATATCTAGTATATTGTAGTCCAAAGTTACATGTATATATTCTTATTATTCCTTTCCAATGATCAGCTCCTGGATTACTAGTATATCTACTCAGTTTACTGACTGTGTAGGCTATGTCTGGTCTTTTACAACTCACAAGTACATTAAACTTCTAATAATTCTCGAGTATTCTACTTGAAAAACGCTTTCACTTTTGTTTTTGGATAGATGTTGACTTGTATCTAACTGTGTTCTAGCTAAACTAGTATCATCCTTATTAAACTTTTCTAAGATTTTATCCACACAATGTGACTGATTTAGGACAAGTCCATCTGATGTTCTTGAAATTTTGACTCCTAGTATAATATCAACTAAACCTATATCTTTCATATCAAATCTCAAATCTCGAATTTAACATATCTTTGGTGGATTTAATCATTCTATTGTCACTACCAATAATAAGCATGTCGTCAACGTAAAAATATAAAATGACATAACTTTCAGTGTCTTTGACGTAAACACATTTGTTACACTCATTGATTTTAAATCCACACTCCATCATGACATTATCAAATTTTTGATGTCATTTTTTGGGTGCTTGTTTCAAGTCATATAATGAATTCACCAATTTAGAGAGATTTTCTTTCCTGCCCTGGTGATAAAAACCCCTTGGGTTGTTCCGTATAGACTTCTTCTTCTAAATTTACATTTAAAAATGCAGTTTTAACATTCATCTGATGAACTTCAAGATTTCGAAGAGCGACAATTGCAAGTATCATCCTAATAGATGTTATTCTCATCACTACAGAAAGAGTATCAAATTAATCAAGGTCTTCCTTTTGTTTACTTTTTGATAGTTCCATTTGCTTTCATTTTCCTTTTGAAAATCTATTTGTAGCCTAATGGTTTGCTTCCTGGAGGAAGATCTACTAGCTCTCATGTATGATTTTGCTGTATGGAATCTATTTTACTTTTAATGACATCTTTCCATTAAGATCCTTCCGAAAAATGCACAGCTTCTAGATAATTTTGAGGTTTACTTTCTAACATATAGGTCAGAAAATCAGGACCATAAGATTTTTCTGTCATTTCCCGTTTGCTATGTCCAAACTCAATCTCCTCTTCTAGTTCTTGGTCATGACTATTTTCATTCATAGTGTCATATATTGGTTTAGAGGAGCTTGCTTCTTTTTTGAATTTGTACGGAAATACATATTCAAAGAATGAACCATTTTTTGATTCCAATATTGTGTTTTTGTGTATGTCTAGGATTTTAGAATCATACACAAAAAATCGATAAGTACTATTATTACATGCATAGCCAATGAAAATGCAATCTATTATTTTTGAGCCTATCTTTACTTTCTTTGGTGTTGGAACAACCATTTTAACAAGTCACTCCCACACTCGTAAGTATTCATAGGAAGACTTTCTTCCTTTCTATAACTCATAAGGAGTCTTTTTCATTTTCTTTCGTCACCTTATTTTAAAGGTAATTTGCTGATAATACAACTCCCCCCACATGTTTTGAGGTAGTCCAAAACTTACTAGCATTGCATTCATTATTTCTTTTAAGGTGCGATTTTTTCGTTCAACAACACCATTTTGTTGCGGAGAATAAGGTGTGGTGATTTCATGTATGATTCCACGTTATGCACAAAATTCAGGTAATGTTGCTTCATACTCACCAACTCGATCACCTTGCAACACCTTAATTTTCTTATTAAGTTGATTTTCAACTTTTATTCTTATAGAAAACAAATTTTTTCTATGGCTTAGTCCTTGATTTTAAGCAGATACACATAACAGTATTTTGTGCTATCGTCGACAAAA
>NW_019266496.1:170440-190017 GCF_002742605.1 Olea europaea var. sylvestris | reverse complement strand
TTTTTTTGATTTTTTTGTGGGGGGGGGGGGGGGGGGGGGAATTTTCAATAATTGCAGCCACCTGGAAGGTTTTTCACTTAAAATCATCCCTTTGACATGAATCTCGTGAAGAATCACTTGAATTTCTTGTACTTTATTGATTACTGTTTTGGAGTCCACCATCTTATAATCTAAGAATCAGCTAACAATAAATTTATTGGCCCCGGTATCCCCAGTCTTATATTTTTGATTCAGTGACTCCCATAGCTCCTTACTAGTTTTTAAAGTACTTTACATGTTGCATAGCGAGTCTGTTAAGTTATTCATGATATAGTTTCGGCATAGAAAATCTGAATATTTCCAAGCATCAACCGCACTGTTCACTTGAACATCTCCCTCACCCTCATTGAGTTTTGGAGCAGTTTCAGTTAAGAATCTCGTAAAATTTAAGGTGGTCAGGTAAAATAGCATTTTCTGCTGCCACCTCTTGGAATTAAAGACATTGAATTCTCTGATTTTTCTAAATGATTAACAGGAACTGTACCAGCATGACTAGTTGTTGGAGCCACAGCATGATTTGGCAATTTAGTCACAGCCTGAGTCACAATAGAGTTTGGCCCTTGAGTCACAACAGAGCCCACAAGCTGATTTTCAGTAGCAACAGTTTGGAATACATCCATGTTATTGATTCAGTTGCCGTTTCTGAAAGACAAACGTAAAAATTAGTTTCTAAAATTAATAATTTAAGAGACCAATTTTTATTTTTTTATTTTGTCTTAAATTTGTTGGACTAAATGTACCGGAGGAATGATTGGAAATGAATATCGGATTAACACATACTGTATATACAATTTAAATATCGAATTTACACATACTGTATATGCAACAAATCGTATTTACGCATACCATTTATGTAGTTTCTCGTATTTACAACTTACCATATATGCAGCTTATCGCTTACCGTATATATGGCTTATCGTATTTGCAACAGCATAACGTATATGCAACATTATACCGTATTTACATATACCGTATATACAATGAACTTGGCAAAATAAAGCAGATTAGATTGCAATAAAATAAGCAAATTAATCTGAACAAAGCAATCTAGTTGGCTAAATAAAGCTGATTAATTTTTAATAAACAGAATAAATAAACTAATTAGCCAAAACAAGAAATATTTTAACCGAAGCCTATTTGAACAGTTTTCTTAAAACAGATGCACCTCCTCACCATAGGTACTTGATGATTAAATTGGACGTTTGTCTCTCACGATACAACGGATCGACAGTAGAATTTTAGCACCTCAAATACTACTTAAGCGAACAGAATTTGTGTCTAAACAATATCGCCAATCTTGTGACTATGCAATATGCAGACTAAAATATGGAGAAACCATGTTCTATAAATTATGCAGAAAACTGTATGCAGCGTTTGTTTTTCTCTTCTTTTGCTTCTTGTGTAGAATTGTTAGAAATTGGGTGGCTTATATACGCTCAACACCATGAATACTATTAACTCATATATAATCGCAATGAATATTGGAGTTTCAGCGGAATTCAAACGATCAGTTGGAAGAAAAAAATTAGCAAAACGTAGGCTCTTCTAAGGGGCCAATTTTTACGTCCGAAGCTTATTTTAGATCGATTTGACCCCTTGCGCAGCATGTAGAGAGTGTCTCTATGCAAGACATGATCACATCATTTCAAAGTACAATCCTATTTAAAGTGATATTTGTTTTCATAATTTTTCCATGTGGGACAAGCCTTAAATGGTTTCCCTTCAACAACGTAAACTTCTTTTAATTGGTACTCTTTGAACTCCAATTTTTCATTCACCCAAACATCATTTTTGGCAAGTAAATACATGATTTCAATGTTCTCACGGAAGAGAATACAAATTAATCTTTAACTTTCAAAATAGCCAACCGGGTCTCACTAAAATTTTGTGCCAAAGTTAGCCATTCAACCCATTTTTTCCAACAGCTATAACCTATTTTACGAGGAGCTTCAACAAGAAAGTAGTTGAAGGTTGGGCAACTCATGCGTTCTTGGCAAAAAGTTTTGCATTCCTGTTTCTTTTCTTTATGTTTTCTTTCATTTATGTATTGACATTTTTGTTGTGCAAGCTTTAGCTCATTTTCATAACAGTAACAATCTACTTTTGTATCGCTTGTAATAAAATGATCGCTTAGATATTGTCCATCCTCAAGTCTTTCAACGCGCTTTGTTAAATGATAAAATCTCACGTCAAATAAAAATTAAAATATAAACTAATTTATAAGGACTTGAACTACTCTTTTTAATAAAGTCGATCTTTTAATATTAAAACTTAAATATTAACATCTTATCAAGACATATTAAGTTTCCCTGATCGATTTGATCCGATTAAAACTAAAAAATGAGCACAACAATTTGAATAATGGTATGCTAAAAAAAGTCACCATCTTAAAAGGTATGTTAAGGAATAAAATCTCATATCGAATAAAGACGAAAACATAGACCTATTTATAAAAGTTTGAACTACTACTCATAATATGGTTGACATTTTAAGATGGAACAAAAAATCTTAATATGCTTTACCAAGGCCATTAAAATTTGTATGCTACAGACATTTAAAGAACCGTTCATATCTTCACTCGAAAGAATTCACAGCATTCTATAACAAAAATTCGATTCTTATTTGGAAAGAAGAATTCCCATGACTATTTTGTAATTGAATTATCTTGCTTTCCAAACTCCAAATTCTACATTTTCTTACACTCCAATAGTCATAATCTCAATCATAATAGAAGATTATTATCCACAATCTAAATACCAAAATTTGTGGTTCCAATCACTTTTCAATTTTGGTGGTATTTCCTATACAAATTTTCATGTATCCATCTTCATTTTCTAATCGGGTTAATTTCAAAAGTGATCACTAAACTTATCAAAAAATTACAAAACGGTCATTGAAGTTTAAAACTTTCAGTAACAGTCACTGAACTTCTGGGCGGTTACACTAATGGTCACTGAAGTTACCAAAATGATTCTACTTCAAACTTAAGGATCAAAACATGTGAACAAAGAATATTGAGAACCTCAGGCGCAAATTTTCGACCAAAATGAATTTCCCAATCATATAAAATTGCCCCGACTTTCTTCCAAATTTGTCCAACTCCATTGATGTCCATGTTAATCACACCCCATAGATCGCTCAAGCTCATGTAGACGCGTCTAACCATGTTCATATAACAACCAACAACCAAGAAAATCGAAATATAGAGCATTTTTTGGAAACAGCGAACTCGCGATCGACAAACTCGTTTTCTACGACGATGGTGGTTCCCATGATCACAGACCACCTGTCCTAGCATCCCCTCTTCATGATGCGCCTATTCCAGCTATGGGTCATCGCCAATTTGGGCGCAAAGTGGATGAACAAGCCGGACAGTTTATACGCAAGGCAGCTCGATTTGTCCACCTTCAACTGAGGTTTCTACACTGTCCCAATAATCAAATTCGCCCTTAATATCATCAATTCAGGTTGGTAGTACGCTGGGTCATGAATCAGTGCAATTAATCATCAAATTGAGCCAATTTCTGGATTATCTGCACCCAAGGGAATGAATTTCATCCATCAATTGAAGGCTCAAATGCGACCCAATATACAAATCAACTTGGGGGAATTGACATTCAGGTTCAAAAGACACTAGGTAACCGCTCAATTGCAGAAATTATAGCTTTGATATACCAAAATTTGGAATCAATTGTCGTTGGGTTTGGGGGGTTCTTGGCCGAAAATTTGCACATGAGGTCCTCAATATTCTTTGGTCACATGTTTTGGTCCTTAAGTTTGAAGTAGAATCATTTTGGTAACTTGAGTGACCATTTGTGAAAGTTTTTAAACTTAAGTGACCATTAGTGTAACCGCCCGAAAGTTCAGTGACTATTACTGAAAGTTTTAAACTTCAGTGATCGTTTTGTAATTTTTTGGTAAGTTCAGTTACCGTTTTTGAAATTAACCCTTTTCTTATCTTATCTTAGACAAGTATTGAAAGTTGAGCAAAGTTGCATACAGGTTGAGAGGAATTTTTAGTTTTTCCATTCAAACCATTCCCTCCAACCT
Source organism: Olea europaea var. sylvestris (assembly GCF_002742605.1). Lineage (NCBI taxonomy): Eukaryota > Viridiplantae > Streptophyta > Magnoliopsida > Lamiales > Oleaceae > Olea > Olea europaea. Next base: position 185,928 of record NW_019266496.1, on the reverse strand, counting down.
CCTTTAAAGTCTTGCGTGTCGAGTCAATCCACGTGGACGATTCACGACTCCTATATACTTTTAATTAAAACCAAATTGGCTGGAGTTTCATGTGACAGTGCATGTTTTTCTGACTCAGTACAGGCATCAAGTCCAAACAATGCTAGGGAAGTCATTTTTTGGCAGTTTGGTCTGAAAAAGGAGGTAAGCTCGTAGCAATATCGTGACCTTCAAAGAACTGCCAGCATTGAACCTTCCTAAACATGTTTAGTCCTCTAAATTAATATATCCCCCATCTCTCTCTATCTCTATCTCAGCTGCCTGATGGCTGTTTCGACGTCAATATCCATTGTTGTAATCTTGCTCTTTTTTTCGATTTCTTCGTCTTGGGAGTTAGATGATGATTCAGTGAGAGGGAAGCAGTTGCTGTTCAACCATGTCTGCGAAGAAATCTATGTTGTCGGAGAGGGAGAAACACTTTACAGCATAAGTCACAAGTGTAGTGACCCTTATATAGTGGAGAAAAATCCCCATATTCATGATCCAGATGATGTCTACCCCGGCCTTGTCATTAAGATCACACCTCATCATCAAAATCCAATAATTTGAATTTGAAAAGGCTTGGTGGTAGTTAATTTCTTTCATGTAAGTTTAGCTAAGACAACTTCTCAAGCATTATAGATTTATCTACATAATTCAAGCAATCTTGTTGCTTGTGGCCTTGACCATCAATTCACAAATTACGTATAAGATAGTTCAAAATTTCAATAGTCAGCTTTCGATCTATTGGTATAAATAGTTAAAGATCTCATAAATTTCTCTTTGAATTTTCAATTGGGGTTACTTCTAATTATCGACTCAAAAAAAACAAAAATTGCAAACAAATGAGCTTACATCCACATAAAATAAATTTCACAAGAAAATTTCATGACTTTGCCGCAAAAGCATAGGCTTTTCCTAGAAGGACAGCTCATATTTATTCCAACTTAAAAGAATATGTCCAGTAGGTTAATCAGTAGTAATCCAAAACTTTTACGATGTTTCCAACTTTAATTGGATACATCAACGATTTTTTCTTGTTCCGTTAGGACTTAACACACCAAATTCCATAGTAATAATACCCACTTATTGTCCTTCATGGGATAGTTGAGTTGATGGAATAGGTGAGTGAGGAGACCTTTGGTCACGAGTTTGATTTTCCCTGCCAACATTTTTTTCGTTCGAGCTTATTACATAGGACTTGCCTAATGTGATTTACCTGGCTGGCGTGGTTTGCAGGCTATTACGTCCTTGACAGTTTACCCAGTGCGCACCCGAAAGGTAGCAGCTGCAAATTCCTCAAAAAAAAAAAAAAAAAAAAAAAAAACCTACTTATTCACCTTAAAGAGAGGGAAACATTAAGCCTTTGTTTGAGCCGTATTTTCCATTCCACTAAAATAAAAAAACGTGATCGTTGCAGCCTCAGTCAAGCCCCACATGTGAAAGAAGAGGTCGATAATTGCGGCTGGAAATGATTGATAACGGTACAATATTTCATTTTTTTGGCCAAATAATTTGGCTCAAACAGAGGCTAATTCTAAACAAGTCTTTTCCAAAAAAACTTTTTCCTTGATTTGGTTAAAAAACTTGATAAAAACCTAAGCCCTTGTTTGATCTCAGTTATTTTCAAAATATATTTTTCTCTCACTTCTTTTGAATTACGCATTTTTTAATAAAATAATATTATATGCAAATACAAAATATTTTCTTATTTTTTAACAATATATTATTTCAAAATGCTTTCTTAATCTTTAAATGGGGCTCAAATAGGCTTTAAGTCAAATGTGACAATTAATTTTATCATACATTTTATGGAATCTTCAGCTTTAGTAATTTTTTAACCATATATTTAATTAAATTTTTTTCAAGATTTATTAAAAATATGATTTTAACAAAATTAAACATTGACGGATTAATTTTTCAGTTTATGCCTAGTAGCTAGTCGCCAAAATAAATGCATGTCACGCTCAAAAGGAACAACATAATTAGAGAGACGAAAATATTGTAATAATATGACGAGTACGATAACAAAGTACTATAGCAACATTCTTGAGTGGTTATAACTTTTAATATTCTTTCCTTGTAGGCATCGATTTTCTGGCATATTACAGTATTGGGACAACTAGTAGGGCAATGTTTGGATTACACAATTTGTTGAGAAAAATGTTTCTCCCCTATCCAATGAAATCACGATTGGGGTATGATAGAAAATCTCTCTCAGAATACAATGGAGGCGTTTGATTCAAATTGTGACTATTTGATCAAACCAAGAATACACTCGAAAAAGAATACACTCGAAAAAGAGAGAATAATATTTTTTAATGTGTTTTGCAAAGAGAATTCGCCCAAAATTTATAGAAATTGAGGCAACCATTTGAATAAGTGTGTCCCTTGAAATGAAGAACACATCTATTGAAAATAATTGTCAAAACGAACAGATACACCTATTCAAAAACTTTTGAAAATAAAATTCTCTTTTGGGGGTGTTGCCCCCGAGCCCCCACGACCCCCGCGATCCGACCAGACAGGTCGATCCCCATTGTGCAGCGACAAACATTAGTCGGAACGACAAATCATTCGCAAAACAGAAAAAAAAAATACATGCAAAATGATAAAAATATCTAACACAATTCACATGATTCAAAGCAAAAAATCATAACTGATTATTAAATAAAATTGATTATAATATAATCAAGTAATTATTTCCTTGGGATTATTATTTTCAATATTATCGACTATTTCTTTTGATAACTGATGATTAAATGTAAATAAAATATAATTAATTATTCTTCTCTTCAACCTATTTTTTAAACTACCATAAATTGTAAACGATTATAAGTTGTAATGATTAATTCTTTTAACATAATTAAAATCAAATAAGCTGCCCAAGTTTATAATAAGAATAAAAGATTACCAAAATCAGATGGAGAATTCAAGAATTTGGCCCAGAAACAACAATAAATAGTCATGCAGTCGACCGTGTCCCTAAAATGTGGCCAAAGAACTGAACCCATGAATACATGATCCTCTACAAAACTCTCCCTCTCGCACAAAGAAAAAACACACAGACACATAGTAATTTTATCATGGCTTCACCATACTGTACTTTTCTGCTCGTTCTGCTGATGATATCTACTTCTGTTACAACGATATATGCCGGTGGCGATGGCGTCGGAGGCGACAGAGGTGGGACCAAGAGGATGCTGGTTAGTAGAGGGTGTAATGAAATATATGTAGTGAGAGAAGGAGAAACTCTACATACAATTAGTGACAAATGCAACGACTTGTTTATCTTGGAGAATAATCCTCAAATCCAAGAACATGATGATGTTTTTCCCGGTCTTGTACTCAAGATATCTCCAACGAAATCTAGGAAGTTACTTTAGTAGTGAGTTCAACATTTTTTTTTTTTTTTTCACAAGTTGTTTTTGGCCCCTTAGTTCTTTTGTGTGTGTGTGAATTTTACTTGTAATCTGAAATTGTCATGGTAAATCGAAAGATGTCTCTTTTTCTAGGCAATAAATGGAATCCAATCGAGAATGTTTCTACTTTCTACCCCAATATAATCAAGTAAATACCAATATGATTTAGTCTTGTGTTATTTTTAAGTAAATTTGTTGTGGTCCTAATCATAGTGATGTAGGGAGATTCTGTCATGTTACCCAAAAACAATGATGGATAGAGAAAGTGCAATTTACCGTATATCAATTAGATTCAGGCTCGAGAATTCACCTAAAGTCCACTACATATGAGCCTCACTTTAAAGGACGTCTACGAGTGCGCCATTGGGCCATTTTCGAATAAGGACAACATGTCCACTAGCATTTCATGCACGCTCCTACATTATACACGCATTCAATAGAAATGCTAAACCATCGGCTTGAACATGAGACTTCCAACTTTGAAATTAACTGATGTAGGGAGAAGAAACACTTTGCATTAAAACTATATATAGATGACGGTTGTTGAGCAATCCACCATATATTACCAAGAATCCACCCCAAGCTCCCTCCATTTAGGTATCACTTGATAAACACCTTACGAAGGTGTCATTGAGCCATTCCCGAATAGAGATCATAAGCCCACGTCCATGACGACCATGTTGCTGCATTACATAGTCGTTGATCAAGTATTTTTTTGCACCTATGTAGATTTTTTGATAAAAGTTCTTAATTATTTTAAGAATGCAATTTAGTACATTATAGCTGTGTAATCTTAGGCATACAAAAATAATGTGAGGGTGTTGGCATAAGGCACAGACAATATAATTAAAATTCAACTTGCTTTGTTATCATATAACTCGTGTGGTGTCTTGTGTTAGGAATTTCCGCCTCCTGATATAAACTACTGTGGCACAAGTCACTTCTCCTATTGTGATTTGTACAACAAAATGATGAATAATATGTAATCAACGAAGGAAAAAAATAAGCAGAGATTTATGTGGTTCAATAATTAGCCTACATCAACGGGAGCAAAGTGGCTACAATTTTATTGCGAATAATTAGGTTATATCATATATATAAACAAACCCTAACTCATACAAGACTTTTATGGAAAAATCAAAAATGCTAAAGTAACGTACTTATTCCATAAAACATGTGATCCAGCCACTTATTACAACATCACCTTTCTCAACTAGACAGAGGAGATATGAATTCCATACAAGCGGAACTTAAAGGATTTTTCGCGCATTTAATCTATTTTGTAGCAGACCGAACGGGAGATTGATCAAGCGATTATAATAAAAAATGATTTAATGATGCAGTTTATTGTTCCGTAACTTACACAAATTAAAGCAGGCAAGACATTAAATATTTTTAACTTACTATATCATTTTTCTTACATAAAGATTCGAACCGAGCTGGCTTGTACAGGCCACGCACACGTGCAAGGGGATCGATGAATTTTTTCTTTTAAAAAAAAATTACCCACCCCCTGCTCACTCACCCTATGTGCCAAAATTATTGTAAATATTCAATGAATGGCTACAACCTATATAGCTAATGCATAGTTGCACGTGACTGGTCTTTATAAGCTTATAACCCAATGCCAATGAAATCGTGACACTTCCAACACGATTTTTCATAATTAAATGTAGAAGGTGGAGTCTAAGTCATATTCTATTTCACCGAGATAAAGTTTAGAAATGCATGTTTTTAATAGTGTCTAATGCTGCTCCAATTCTTCATGTTACATACATGTGCACAAAGTAACTTTTTCGTTTGAAATTAGAATTATGGGCGAGTTGAGATTAGGAAAGATCATAAGGCACATTGACAATGACTTCCTCCTATAAAATTATTTACAAGTTCAGACTTTTACCCACCTTTGCTTTGGTTAATATAATATAAAATGTAGTCTGTGCTTATAGATTGAGAGCCCGTTTGAAATTGATTTTGAGAATTAATTTTTTTATTGTTAGGAGAAAAGTGAGGTCCATATGTGAGAGAAGAAGTCAAATATGACAGTTGAAATAGTGAAATAACGGTCAAAAAATTAATTTTTTGGAAGGAAAAATCACTCCCAAACAGGCCCTAAGTTTGTGTATGTAGTCACACGCTTTTGAGATTGCTCAGACAAGGACGCATTCAGGCCACTAAAGTAGTGAATACGACACTTAGAACATTAGGAACGGATCAAGTTGAGGATAATTAGGAAGATGTCTTTTTGCTGCAATTTGGTACCTATGTAGTTGATTATACGTGTCATGGTCTCATAGAAGGACATTCATATCACTTGGCTGGATGGAAGCATTTCTCACTCATTATATATATAGCCCTTGCTCCCTCACATGCTCACACACTCACAGACAACACTGTGTTCACTGTTAGGTGAAGTAGCCGTGCAGTTGAGGCTCCGATTCTGAGGCAAACAGCAGTTTTCTTGCTTCAAGATTCAAAGGCCCACAATCAAAATTAGAGTGTTCTCATACTGTAAGTCTGCTTAATTTTCTATATATACATTAACTTTGGGAATGTGTTTATGGTGGCTGTCCGCCTGTCCCCTTTTATTTGGGCTTAAATTTCTTGTTTGGATAAAATGATGGAAAACAAAAATGAATAAACTAAAGAAAATATCCATTAGTATATAATGTTTCAGTCAAATCACCAAGTTATTACCTCAAAAAAAAAAAAAACAAAAAAAACAAAAAATGCACACTCACTAAAAAAATTTAAATATTTATTACAACAAAAAAAATGAAAATCAGAAACTATATATATATATATATATATATATATATATATATATATATGAAAATGGAACAATTTCTTTTTGTTTTTTGGTTTCTACTAACATACAAAATATACGACTAACACTTTCACATACACAATAAATAAATAAATAAATAAAATTCACTAACCCAAACCAAGAAAAAATTTTACTGCGTAAACATAAATTGAACCGAAAAAAATTTGTTTCTGCTTTTATATATATATTTTTAAGTTTTTGTAATGATTACCATATTGTGGGTGCGCGTTTCTTTCCTATCCTTTCCCTTTTTTTTTTTTGTCCTGATTCTCATTTTCCTTTTTTTCTTTTTTCTTTTTTGGTGGTAGTAATTATGTGTGAATTTTTAGTTTGTGCGGGTCCTTTCTTTTCTTTTCTCATTTTCCTTTTTTCTTTTTCTTTTTCTTTTTTGGTGGAAGTAATTATGTGTGAATTTTTTAGTGTGTGCGAGTCTTTTCAACTTTTTTCTTTTTTTTTTTTTCTGATTCTCAATTTCCTTTTCTTTTTTTGTGGTAGTAATTATGTGTGAATTTTTTAGTGTGTGCAAGTCTTTTCTTTCCTTTTTCTGATTCTCATTTTCCTTTTCTTTTTTTTTTTTAGAAGTAATTATGTGTGTGTATTTTTTGGGGTGATAATCGAGTGGTTTGATTGAAACGTTATATGAAGTTGGATTATTATGGTAAATCAAAATCAATTTGAGTAACTATGATAACACTAAATACAATTGTCATGATTAAAAAAAGAAAAAAGAAAAAAGAAGGTAAGTTACAATGGTCATGGAAGAATTAACCCCACATTCACGGCTTACTTCTTGTCAACCATACCCGGTACTGAATCCTAAAAGGCACGGGCGAAGAGAGGGGCCCAGTAATTAATTAAGGCATTTTTATTTATTATTGTTATTTATTTATTTATTTTTTGTGTGTGCGGGGTAACACATTTTAATTGTATTTAAGATTTTTAATCTTTGCTCATTATAGCACTTATATCTCTAACAGTTTTCTTTCATTTCTATCCTCAAACTTTCTATTAATTAATATGTTTTGTATTTGATAACAATTTTATATCCAAAAATTCGTTGAAATGACGTAAAACGACTTATTTTCTCATCATATTTTTCAAAATAAATAAATAAAAGTAAGAAAAAAAATAATTTTCTCATTCCAAAGTTAAAAATAAAATATTTCGATATAAGTCATTATCGAGGACGAGACATACTCGCTAACAGAAAAGATAAGAAATAAGGATTCGATGAAAAAGTTGAGGAAATAATTGCTAAAATGAGCAAAGATGGAAAGTTCAACTACAATTTAATTATGAAATAAAAATAAAAATCGTGGTATCAATATAATCAATAATTTTTTCACGAATTGAATTTTCTTTTTTATTTTGTCCTCCAACGTCGCCCCTAGCAAGTGCCAAGAGGGTTGGCGATTAAACCGCAATATATTTTGAAACTTTTTGAAATTCTCGTAAACACTTTGATTTTTTATTTATTTTTTAATAAATACATGTACAATTTGTCCCCTCAATAGGATCTTGGCTCTTCCCCTACGTCGAGAGCCAACACAAGTTTTTCAGAAGTGGGTGCTTTAAGCTGTTCAAACATCTAATCAAAATCTAATCGGCCAACACAAGTTTTTCAGAAGTGGGTGCTTTAAGCTGTTCAAACATCTAATCAAAATCTAATCGGCAAAAAGCATATCTTCATCCAAACTGCTTCTAATTGCACGTGGAAATTATTAAAGTATATACACAGTAGAACCCACATAGTCGGTGAATTATGGAATGGAGGTCATAGTCAATAAATATTCTTTATGTAGAATGTCCACTTCAAGTAAATTATTTTTCCCCAGAAAAGAAAGAGGTAGTGGGAGAAAGATAGCACCACCATAAAAATTTCCTATGGATCACATGCAAAATATGATAAGAAATAAAATATGTGGTTGGCAACTTTTGGAAACCAATATATTTTTTTTTATTCTGATTTTCTGATATTAGGGAATTAATTCCTTTTTTTTCTAACAATATTTTAATTACATGGGATGCATATATGTGAATATTCTGTAGGGGTTTGTGCAAATGGAAAAACTCTTAACCACACGCCTGACGAGAACAAAAAACTTTTCCTAAGAATTTTAGAATCAACCTTCTTTAGTATTCCTTTTTATTAATTTTGAGATATATAAAACAATTCAATCCGTAACAACTTATACAAGGCAAATTAATTCTATCTTAATTTTATCGCTACATATTCTTTATTAACTTAGCCCTTGTTTCAGTACTACTCTTTGAAAAAAATACATTCTTAAATAAAATAATATTACGCGTAAATTTAAAATTTTTTCTTATTTTTTAACTGCACATTTCGCATTAATACTCTGTTCAAAAATGCATTTATACTCTGTTCAAACAAGGCCCGGTTAATCTAATTACAGAAATTAGAAAACAACTGTAGACAACTCCGAAGAAGAAAAGGAAACTTGAAAACTGAAGTTTTATTATTTATAAATGATATATAAATTATAAAAAGAATGCCAAATTATAAATAGATAGAATAATTGGTGGATAAATTATAGTATTTGCAAATTCTACAAAACATGTCACCAGACATGCGTCGATCTCAAAACAAATACGATGTTAGGAGTGAGATTCAGTAGTACCTTCATGTGCAATACTTATAGTCATCAGAACGCACACTCAAACGCAATTTAGCGTTAAGTTTTCGATTTTGGAGGTTGATTTTCTGTTTCTGTGTCTCGTATAATTTCCATTGTGTGAATTCAGACTTTCTGGAAACAGAAGATGGAGTAAAATCTTGTGTAGAATTCCGCATTTTTATTGCATGGAAGTGAATAAAGGGCATGAGATGAAAGATTGATATACATATTTTTTATGCTATTTATTTCATGAAATCTTAGTCATTTTTATGTCATATCATATACCCAATGTTGGAAATTTCTGATTATATTCTGATGCAATTTAGAAATTTATTTAATTTTGAAATAATTCTTTTCTATTTTTTTCTTGATTCTAATGGATAGTTAAGGAATCATGGGACACGCAAAGAGTTTACATATATTAGGAATCTCTTCTATGGATTTTAATATTAAACTAGACAGCAGATTTCTTATGTTACATTTCTTGTTAGCAGGCTATTATTTTTTGCTGAAGCATGGTTGCCTTTGGGAAAAAATTGAAAGAACTACAAATTCAAGAGTGGCAAGGGTATGAATCATATGTGAATTCTTCTATCAGCTATTTTGTACAAATTTGTAGGGATATGGATTTGTGATTCCTAGGTAGTTTTGAAAATTCGTTTGAGATAAATTGACAAGAAGCAAAGGGAATCAATAGATTATCTATATCCTTGTCTGCAAATTGTTGATGTCTTGCAACGAAAAGTACCCGGGAATTGCCATTGCCGTGCCATGAGAAAAGAGTCGTCATTGAACTTCATGAAACATGGTTTTCTTGAACATACTTAGGATACTGTTTTCTTAGTATATTATGCATAGTAACATACTTGGGATATGGTTTTCTCCCAGCTACTATATTAACTACAAGTTAATGAAGAAGAAAGTGAAGCAATATGTTCGGCAAATTGAAGTTTCACCTCAAGATCGTGATTTTGTTCTGATGGATTTCTCAAGAATTCTGGATAAGCAGGTATTAAGATGCATTTAATTCATCAGTGTCTGACTTTTATTTGTCTCAGCATGAAGTGAAGAACTGAAACTCCACACAAGCAGATTAGCCCTCCTCTGAATTTCAGCAATGCTTGATTTCACACGGTTACAATGGTCACCCAATAAAATCCAAAAGAATAGAAAGAAAAAATAATCTCGTCGATTTGTATGCAATAAAGTTATGTGCTAATATTTTCCTTTTTCATGGTGAAAATAAATGAAAATTATATGCTAATATATGATGGTTGCTAAGTATTTCATGAAAAAAATTACAAGGACTTGGGTGACATGATGTAATCAAACTAGTTAGATATTGTGTGACGATTGATTTTAGTTATCTGACAAACAAAAACCTAAATTCTTCATTGTGCATTATGAAAACATGGTGAGATTTTATTTTTTGCTTTACTTTCCACTGTTAATCGAAGTTTAGTTCCAGAGGGTTATCGTTTAGTTTCACATTGAGATTTCTCTGTTTTGTATTGCTGAGTTGTTCTATGCTTTATTCCATAATTTCAGATTGAAAAGATTGTCCTATTTCTATTAGAACAACAAGGGCGACTTGCAAGCAGGCTGGCCTATCTTGGGGAACAACATAATGGTCTTATTCAGCAATCAGATGTTATGAAGATACCTGAATTGCAGGAATCATATAGAAATGTGGGGCAGGATATGTTAAGGCTTCTCTTTTTTGTAGAGTTAAATGCCATTGGACTACGTAAAATATTGAAGAAGTTTGACAAGAGATTTGGTTATAAGTTCACTAACTACTATGTCAAGACGCGAGCAAATCATCCTTATTCCCAGCTGAGACAAGTGTTTAAACATGTGGTATGGCAAAGAATAGTGTAATTTTTCTACAAAGTGTTGAATAAGCTAGTTCCTACTACTTGAATTTGCTTTTCATTTTTCTTATAGACGCTACTTTGAGAAGTTCTAAAATAGTATAATAACTATATCTAGTGTAGCTGATAACTTTATGAATAACTTGCAGGGAATTTCAGCTGTTGTTGGAACTTTATCTCGCAACCTCGCTGATCTCCACGATCATCAAGAGACCTTCATTTCAATTTATGATCAGCCTGCAGTGCCTCTCCAAGTTCGTGCTCATGTCCATTAATCAATCAGACCTATTGCAAACGCTTGATCTCTTCGTATATTTCCTATTTAGTTCCTAGTTTTAGATAGCTTAAGATGTCATGTGAATTCTGCATGCAACTTGCTTGACAAACTGAAACGAGAACTTGTAGGGTATCAGACGTCTTATGAAGCATGAGCACAGGAAGGAGCTTTAAGAACTTCAGATGAACATGCATATGCTAAGCTGTATTTATCAAGAGGAGCAGCTAAATACTTTAAATTCCGTGCAGACTAAGTCTTTATTTTTATTTAAGTTGAAAGTACCTGTTACTCTGTTCAAAATCATTCAGGTAAATCTGTAAGTGTAAGTATCTTCAAATTGTTTGGAGGAGGTAATTATACTCCTGAAACAACTGAAAGGGCTATGTAAAGATCCCATGCTATCATCAAATTTACCTAGTTTCAGTTAAAAGATATGATACAATGTTAAAAGGATCAAATTCAACATATGGTTACCAGGAAACAAGGAATAACATTTGAAGCATTGGATAAACTTTTTTCCGTCTGAATCTGCAGTTTGATGGTTCCTTTAAACTTTTATCTATTGCTAAAGAAGTGGTAAAACAAAATGAAACCAGGATTACCATTTGGCCAAGCTTTATCTCAGGTTAAGCACTATTTCTATCCAATTATGTGCACTTGAAGTTTTTCAACAATTTATTTCAGGGTTATCAGGTCTAAACTGTAAGGGCTGAGCAAGTAAAAATTTAGACATCATGATATTAGATATATAGTTTTGGAGTTGAATTCTGTGCTCAAAAATTTGGATCTTGGTACTTAAGAGCATGTATGATGTCTGTATTATCGAATATTGCAGGATCTGTTACTCACACTGACATTTTTAACTGTAAGTAACCTTGATATGAGGTAGAAATTTTCTTTATACTCCTTGCAGGATCCTATCATCGAGTCTGTCAAAGCTGCAGTTGATCGGTTAACAAATTCAACAGACTTCCTCCAGTATTTGGGAAAACATGCACTTATTCTGCATGAGGAATTACCAACTCCTTCAGAAGAGCATGCAGTTGATGACAGATATCATTTTATGTCTCTTCTTCTGAACTTGGCAAATACATTTTTATACATGGTGAATTCATATATAATTGTACCAACAGCAGACAGCTATTCATTAAGTCTTGGAGCTGCAGCAACTGTTTGTGGGGTTGTAATTGGGTCGATGGCCATTGCTCAGGTGTTCTCTTCAGTTTATTTTAGTGCATGGTCAAATAAATCATACATGAAACCTCTTGTATTCAGCAGTGTTGTTCTTCTTGTTGGAAACACCTTATACGCTTTGGCTTATGATCTCAACTCGATATATGTGCTTCTAATTGGTCGTCTATTTTGTGGGTAAGCCATAGTCTCTCTCTCTCTTTTCATCTATTATGTGCATCACTTTATGCTTTTGCTTGCAAGTAGGCATACCTACATCAAATCTCATAGAAACTTTATTTAATATTCAAACTTTGGGTTGTATAAGTGATTTGGATATACTTTTCTATGTTCAAATTATTCCAGATTGGGCTCTGCTAGGGCTGTTAATCGACGTTACATTAGTGATTGTGTTCCTCTTAAGATGCGAATGAAGGCTTCTGCTGGTTTTGTTACTGCTAGTGCACTTGGAATGGCCTGTGGTCCTGCTCTTTCCTGCTTGCTTCAATCTAATTTTAAGATCTTCATGATTACATTCAATGAAGATACTTTACCCGGATGGGTTATGGCTCTGGCATGGCTTATCTATCTGCTGTGGTTGTGGATATCATTTAAAGAGCCTTCGCACGACAAGGAAGTGAATATTGGGCAACAGAAAACAAATTCGGGTATGTCAGTTGGACTCTAAAATGGACTACAATTGAAATAGATATGCCAGCTTTACTTGCATGATTCTTGGAAACTTATAATTAGTTTCAATGTGTACATAAATAATTATTTCAATTTTGTGTTACAGGAGCGAATGTGGGGATTGTGCAGAATGATGTGATCCAACCACTGCTTTCATCCGTGAAAGAAAAGCAGGAAGAAGAAGATGATGATGAAAATGAAGATGAAGAAATTGATATTAGCAGAGAAAATTCCACGGAAATCCAGGAACCAGTCACTTCAATTGTGACTGCGTATAAGTTGCTTACACCCTCTGTAAAGGTCTGGATTTAAATCTTCAGCACTCATTGCAAAACATATGCATGTTATGGAATGCCTCGTATCATCAGAACAAAGTATCATATTATTCACATTCGAAGATTGTACCTTTCTTAACCATGATGATGGCAGGTTGAGAACTTAATCGTCTATGTGAAATACAATTCAAGATCTGGTTTTCAAAAAATGTATGTGAGGTCTAGGAATCTAACTGTGAAGATTGAATGGACTAGTGAATTTGTGGTTTCAATATTGATAAAAGAGTGGTTACTTAATAACAACTACTAAAATAATTAGGTAGGGTGAGAGAGTGATCTCAAATCACTCTGAAACGAAACTCAACCATGAAATTATTTGACAGTTTACCAATTCTTCTTGTTTATGGGGACTACATTGAACCTTAAAGATACTGATTATTCGTATGATTTCTCTTTCTAATTTTATTTCAACAGGGCATGAAAATAAGGAAACTTTTCTCATGCGTTACGTGTAATTGTTTCATCTATGGATTGGCATTCTGTTTAACTTCAATAATACGACCAGGTACAACTACTTATATACTTTATGCTCAAATATGCTATGGAAGTTTTACTTGCCGAATCAAGTGTTGTCACGGCCCATTACTTCATATGGTCAACCAGCAATGTGGCCATTTTTCTGGCATTTCTTGGCCTGACAGTGCTTCCAGTGAACATTCTTGTAGGAAGCTACCTCAGCAACATGTTTGAGGAGAGGTAACCTTAAATAAAATATTAATTGTTACAGCTCTTATTATTTTGGTTAATGATCTTTGAAGCCCACATTCTTGTCCCACTTCTCCCCTCCGGTCAAGACTCTCGATCCCTATCACAAACATCTTAGGGGCCAAGCACACATTCAAACATACAATAAGCTAGGAATTATGACAGTACATCACTGCAAACTAATTGAAAATGTCAAGAAATCCTTCCCCTAATGAACCTCTTTCATGTAGCCAATATTCTTCTTTTACATGTTATCACTGCGCGGTTTCATCAATGGGATCTCAGAGATCAAACAGAAAGGAAAGAAAAGAAAGGCTACTAATTCAAAGAGAATTGGGATTTTTGATTGATCTACTTTTTGCTCCCATTATTAGTGATAAAAATTTCAATCCATTGTGTTTGTAATGGCCAAAATTTTGTACAAAATATTTCATCACCAATGTAGCTTCTCCTGCAAGTAGAACCTTTTCCTAGAAAGCTCAAAAAGATCCCTAGTCGACGTGCTCAAGAGTGAAGACCACCTGGTATATTTCCATTTCTGTAAATACATTGTGCCTCTCTTGATGAAGTTACTAAGAGAATCCAAATGAAAAAAACAGAAAAAAGAAAGGTTTGTCCCAAATATAAGCTAAGTACCTCAAATAACCCAACCTTTTTGATCTGTTTTCCGTACCTTTATGCAGGCAAGTTTTACTGGCATCGGAAGTTATGGTATGTATGGGAATAGCTCTGAGCTTCCAGCTGATAATCCCTTATTCTGTCCCACAATATGTCTGTTCGGCTTTAATTACATTCGTATCTGCTGAAGTTCTTGAAGGTAATTTCTGGTTGCTTTCCTTCAGTAAATACAAATCTGAACTTAGTTAAAACCTCATATAACGTATCCTTAGGCGTAAACCTGTCTCTTCTATCCCGAGTAATGTCATCACGGCTTTCAAAGGGGACATATAATGGTGGATTGCTTTCAACAGAAGCCGGGACTCTGGCTCGAGTAATTGCAGATGCTACAATAACCATAGCTGGATACTGGGGTATGAGCAGGCTCTTAAATGTCACCCTGCTTCCTTCACTATTAATCTGTATCTGTTCTATTATAGCTACCTGTTTTACTTACAATTCTATGTACTGAATTATCGTAAACCAATGTATATAGAATGATCTCTCATCATCTAACACTGCATCAAATTTTCTACTTAAAAGCTAATTATATTATCATATTCTAACTTTTGGCTTTTTTTCCTGAGATTTTATCTGAATATATTAACGAGATTAGCAGGGTAGACTTGATTTTACTTTTAAATCAGCACGTGTGCGCGCTAAACTGCCAGCTTGATAGCTGTATTATTGGGCAGATTTCACTGCTGAAGTACGCTGGTGAGAAGGATTAAAGCACTAGTTTGAACTTGTAAATGGGCTAAGGAGCCGTGGAATTTTATTTAATAGGGAAAGATTAGTAACTAACATTGTCTAAGTTTACATTTCCACAATATTAAATTTGGGGGGGGGGGGGGGGGGGGGGGGGGGGGGAAAC
>NW_019266496.1:157132-170431 GCF_002742605.1 Olea europaea var. sylvestris | reverse complement strand
GGAAGGTTTGCAGAAATCAGGTCATAGTTTACAGTTTTTTTCAAGTAATAATGGATTTATATAAGATGAGGAATTGATTGACATCGATGAACATACAAGTAAAAAGGTGATTCATATTTCTCTTTCATCGTATTTCATTCTAAATTTTAGCAAAGTCGTTATTATCTCTCAATACTCATCTGTGTTACCATTTGTGCATACGAACAAATGGGATTGTGGTCGGATTGACATTGTTTCTCTATCTTCTTTGATTGTGATCAATATAGAGAAATATGGGTAATGATACGACATATGTTTTGACCTATAAGACATGACTAGTGAAATGACATACTAGACTTTGCTGTATAATCCTTTGTATGATGTGATATATTTGTCTTCGTAGCTTTTTTTCCTTGAAAATTGAGACAAATACATACAATGTGGATCGACTTTGGTGTATGTCTCGTCCTTAAGAGCAATTCAAATGTGATCAATGCTATGTGACTACGAAGACATGAAATGTGACTTCTGTTTTTTTCCTTATCCATTGAGATGTGAAAATTGTGATTGAATATCAAATGCAAATTAAGTGGATTACTGTAGGTCGAAAATTTTTAAAGAGTGTGTGATTCAGAAAAGTGAATGGAGGAATAAATTCAAAGTGTGTGATTCAGAAAAGTAAATGGAGGAATAAATTCTAAACAAAAACAATGATTTTTCTCTGTCCATGAAAAGTTAAAAAAAGGTAAGGTAATAAGGTTACAATCTTGCTATGTACACTTTTTTTGGCATTATGTTTGACATTGTGTCTCTTGTCGCGATACAAATATTTTCCCACTCATTTATTTTTGAATGGACTATGCTACACTAACCTATGGCTTGACAGAAGCCATGACAGAACAATGGGGGAAATTATTTTTTTATTTGTGTGGGACCCACAGCATGTGAGACAATGTCATCCCTTCTGTCATATTTTTTCGGGCATTTCAGCATTTTCCTTTTTGAATTTGCGAGCAATGTTAAACTCCATGAACAACATGGAGTGTACAAGGAGTGCTGCATGCCAAAACTGTGATGTGAACATAATTAATCTTGCCCAATTAAAATTTCTTGTTCTTTCTTTTTGTTTGTTTGTTTATAGAGATACTTTACGCTTATGTCTAAATAAATAACATAAAACAAATAAAATTATAATAAAAACAAAGCTCACTCAATACAATTACATTTTATGGACCGTACTTTATTTCCTTAAAATAAAAATAAAACACGTCTAACAAAATTCTAGATATTGTCTATTTTTATATGTATCAAATTAGCTTGACGTAGTGCTATTCAACTTGCATTGAAGAAGAATTTTTCTAAACATATCTTATTTATATTTATACGGCATAATTTTTAAGTATTCAAGTAATTCAATAGTTGCATTGGAGATGTTTTCAGCGTCTCATAGTGAACCCCAACGTTCCAATGGATTTTGTTTAAATTTTTATTTATTTCTTTAAGTAAAGATATGAGTAAACATGTTCTTATAAAAAATTGTGTTTAATTAAAGATAATGATAAAATGGTCCAATAGGACTCAAAAGTGCTACAAAAAGAAAGGACTTAGCTATGATTTTTGATATTTTGGTTGATATTTGCATTATTATCAAGTGTCAATTGGATGAAAAAACTGCTTGTAATTTAAATTGTTTAATATAATAATGTCATGTGATAAAGTGTAAACTAAAGTATACATGTAACAAGGTTCAGAGCCAAAATAACAGGCTGATCCTACTCTATACGTTTTTAATAGGTTGGAACCTAAAACTGTAATTTTCTCATTTTAATCATAATACTAAAGTATTTTAATATTCATAATAATTATTAAGGGCGCGTTTGTATCTCATTTTTATAAGAATTTGAATGAAAAATATAGTCGTTACAGTTCTACACAAGAGATAGAAATTCAAATTTGGTGACTTGATGTGATGGTTAACAATCATATTTTTTATTTTAATGGGAAAAGAAATGGACCAAACAGGGCTAAGAAAAAGGAAAAATAAATTGAGGAAACGCAAGGAAGCAGCAAGCCTGATTACAGGAGTCAACCAGAACTCAAATCGGACCTATTTCAGTCCGAATCTTCCAGCAGAAACAGGGATAAAAGAAGGAAAACCTTATCCGCCCTCGACATGTTTGTATAAATACTCCAGAGAAAACCCAAACAAGAAATAAAAACACGTAAAAGACCTTTCTCGAATTCATTGAGCAGTGTTCTGTATTGCTATTTGTTATTATCAATTCTTGTTGTGATGGATTCGAACCAGGAATTGCCTGAAGGGACAGTGCAGAACGTGCTTGATCAGGACACACTCAAATGGGTTTTCGTAGGTGGCAAGGGCGGCGTGGGCAAGACGACGTGCAGCTCCATTCTTGCAATTTTACTCGCGCGGGTGCGACCCTCTGTGCTTATCATCTCCACTGACCCTGCTCACAATCTTAGCGATGCGTTTCAGCAGAGGTTCACCAAGACTCCTACACTTGTCAATGGCTTTTCCAACTTGTACGCCATGGTATGGATACGAATCTTCTCTCTTTAACGTAGTTTTGCTTTCTTGAAATTTTTTTCTTTCGTTGCAATTGTGGATTTCTAGAGTTGTTTGGATTAACTTTGGACCGTTTGAAAGATGGGATATTTGTGAAAAATGAAGTTTTGGGTATTTGATGAATATATAGTTGTGGACAATTCTAAAGTTTTCTCTTTGCTCTTTTTAGGCCTCTATTTTTGGATTCTTCAAATAATTTTTTTTTCTTCTGGTTTTGTATTACTTTGACATTCGAAGCGTTGGTGATGGATGGCTTATGGAAAAATAAAATTTATTTGATGTATGTACAGTATGAAGGATTCATGTGAAGGGTATTTAAATGTGTGTATAATGCAGAATCCTTTACAACAATTGCTTGTATCAAGGTTCCCCTTTTAGCTTTTATTTTTATGCGTTAGTCATGGTCATATATAATGTAGATTTAGTTAATGAGATTGTCGATATAATACTATTCAAGTACAAATATATATAAATTAAAGAACCCAGTGGCGTCAGATTTATAAGGATAGGCATCTTGGATTTTTGTAAGGGTATAGAATAATTAGAATTAAAGAACGTGCTTTTGTTGCAGTAAGAAGAAATATGAGGTGAAGGCTAAATAGATGACCGCAGTGGAACTTTTTGACAGTTATTGGTTAGGTTTTAGCTTAAAATAAAGTTGTATTTGTATTAGCATATTAGGCACATATGGTAGTGTAATAATTGATATTGGGGTAATTGTGTGGATTATCAAATTTCTTGTATCTTGCGATTTTTATCTATTGCACATTTGCAATTCTGCCGTACAGGAAGTTGATCCTAATGTGGAGAATGAAGACACGTTGGGTTCAGATAATATGGATGGTTTTCTATCCGACTTAGCAAATGCTATTCCTGGAATTGATGAAGCTATGAGTTTTGCAGAAATGCTGAAGTAAGTTTTTTATGTTTCATTACTGCTTTGAGATGACATATAGTCTATTTTAGCAATGTATGAATGCTTTGCCACCCTCCCTTTTTAACTCTAGGGGCCAAGGTCAGAAAACCTGTTCAATTGAACAACTTTAGTTTATTATGGATGACATTTCATCTAAAGAAAATTATATGTGTCTAGCAAGAAACTTTACTTTCAAGAATGTAGTTTGAGTAATAGTATATAAGCAATTTTTTTGATTGGTTTCTTAAAACTTAGTGTTGATCCAAACACTACTTAGCTAACGCTATCAAAGAAGTATTAAGATCCCTTGTGATCTATATCCATTGTTTTCCACCTTGATTCTCACAAGGACATTAGGAGAAAATCAATAAACTGTCTGGTTATGTTAAATGGAGAAAAGCATCAGGCCTTTGCCCATCAACAAAATAATATACAAAAAATTCGAAGGACTGTTCTAGGATCTTTTGTGTGGACAAAAATTTTGCCGTTAAGAGAAATCTCCACTACTTGAGTGTGATTGAGATAAGAATATTGAGATTGGTTTGCAGGATAAGAAGTATTGAGCAAGGAATGAGCACGTTCATCAATTTGTTGAAGGGGCACTAATTGACAAGAAAAGCATGGGGACTGATTGAAATTGTTTTGGCCAATCTACTGCAGGCTGCCACATATATTGGTTAAAATGGTGATTGGTCAAGTACCAATTGCAAACTTAAAGAGGTCGACTTGAAATCCCATAAAATGAGATAAATGGAAAGGATTGAAACTTCCTCTCTCTAAAAAATAAATAAATAAAATAAAGAAACCTTTTTTACTTTATCTTTGGACATGGCTTTTGAAAGAGTTGAGTGGAGAAAGACGATGTGTGTAGTTATACAGGATATGACTGAGTTAAATTTTTGGGAATGCAAATAATGGTAGCCCTCTCCACACAAGCTGCTGACTTTAAGGACACCTGCACAAAATATGCCTAAAAATCTTAGTTCGATGGGATTTCATACCTTACCGTGACAATATCTCTGTATTTCTATGGCACGTAAAACTTTGCTTTCACGTCCAAAGCATTTTGGCTCTCTTCAGTCAACCTCACTCTTCTTGAACACTGATAAATTCTTTCACACACCTAGTCAATTTTTTTTTTTTTTTCCACATTTAGCCCATGTTTCGCTAATGTTTATAAACTTGTTTGGCTATGTTTATAAACTGTTTATAATCATTTAAATAACTTTCTACCAACACATTTTTGTGGGACCCACAAACTACCCACTTATCCACCGCTCGTTTCCATCTATGTATAATTTAAACCCAAACATGCTTTTATTTAGGTTCAGTTGTTTTAACTCAAAGTGTATATGATCCCGTGATCTGTTAGAAAGAAATGAAACTATTTTAAATGACTGATTGTGTAATATATATGCTCTATACATTTTGTTTACAGAAATTATCCTTTATTTTTTAATTTTTTTTTTCCAGGCTAGTGCAAACAATGGATTATTCTGTGATAGTATTTGATACAGCTCCAACTGGACATACTCTCCGGCTGTTACAATTCCCTTCAACATTAGAGAAGGGGCTTCACAAAATGATGAGTTTGAAAAGTAAATTCGGTGGCTTGTTGAGTCAGGTATGTTTTCCATTACTTTCTTACTTACTTTTGTTTTATTTTACTGTTTTATTTATTTATTATGGAGGGAGTGTGAGGCGTATTTAAGATGTAAAGCAGGATATGCGTAAAACTCGTCATTCAAAAGTTAAAATGGCTATATCTGGCCTCCTGTTGCAGGCTTGTTGCTCTTTTTGCTGAAGATAGGTGATGTCTACATTGTTATTGTCTAGGACACGTAGTTAGCTTTATATTACTACATCATTTTCAATTGGTTATAACATGATAAAAAAGTTCTCTGTAGTAACAGCATCTTGCAAATTTTGAAACAGATTGATGATTTTCTATGTTTGTTTTTTCCACCTGACTCGTTGATTTATTTTTTTATGCATATGTATTCTCTTATTTCTTGTTGTATGTGTATATTATGTTTCTAATTACCTGTGTTCTCTACAATAAGTGTTGATTTATATGAGTGTCAGGTTGCTAAAACTAAGTGAATTATACTGTAACAACAGGTTCTTGTTGCTGTTCAATGTTGTTTATTTGAAACAATTGTAAATTTAATTATTTTATATACTTCACCACAGGTTGATGTACAAAAGATTGTGAAAATGATTTGATCTCCTGATCTGACCAAATCAGTTGTTAGCTGTAATTTTCATTGCTTACAAGATCTTGATGATTTTCTCTCCTCTCTCTCTCCCACTGTTATTAGTTTCTTTTGTTCTTTCTGTGAGAGAAAAGATAGGCGTTTAAACCTTTTGCCAATAACTACTATTTGGAATTGCTGCGTCCTTTTTTCTTGAGATTAGAAAATGAGCATTCCGTTGATAGTGTAACTGAGAACCTGCTATTTGTAATTAGTTTGTGTTTTTTCTTTCTTCAGTTCAGATTTAGTTTGTAGTCAGTTGTTACTTTCACATTTTTCTGAACATTTCCCCAGTGAGCTCGTGGCTTGTTCAGTAAGCATATTAATTATAGATGGTTGCAATGATAAGTTGATTTTGATGTAATGATGTAATATTTGCTCATGTATGTCTACCGGGTTTGTTTTGATAATGTAAATAAATATGTTATTGTATATGTTGGTGGCAGATGACTCGTCTACTCGGTGGTGGTGATGAATTTGCTGAGGACGCAATGTTCGGAAAGCTTGAAGGCATGAAAGATGTGATTGAACAAGTGAACAAGCAGTTTAAGGATCCAGTGAGATATTTCCCTTCTTGTTAGAATACACAATCCATATTAATACTTCTGTTAGTTAAAGAGCTGTCTAAACACACTCAAGACGCCCATAAACACTTAAGTACTGAAGTAGTTCTGTGCCAAGGTTTGCTGTGGGGCATGCTGAGAGATGTAATGGTACTTGTAAACTCAGTAAATAGTTGAAAACCTGACGAAGCGTAAGAGTTGAAGAAATACACAAGATCGACAAATCATTAATTCTTCCAAACACCGATTTGGATTGGAAAAAATACTCTCAGTCTCAGAGTTTATATTATTCAATTAAAACATAATAGACAATGGCCGAACACAAGATAAAAAATTGTCGATTCTTTCAAATGGCGATTTGGATCAAATATTGGGAACATAAATTGTACTGAAATTGACATGTGTACAGCATACCTGTGAAATTTTCTTGATCCATCAATGTTTCTAATTTTGGGCAGGATTTGACTACGTTCGTCTGTGTTTGCATTCCAGAATTCCTCTCTCTATATGAAACTGAAAGACTTGTTCAGGAACTGACCAAATTTGAGATAGATACACACAATATCATTATTAATCAAGTAATTTTTGATGAAGAAGGTATGCTTATATTTTGTTCATATTGGCGCTTCTCTTTTACCATTTAATATCTTTACGGAAACTAAAATGTTATTCTTTCAGCTGTTGAATCAAAGTTGCTCAAAGCTAGAATGTGCATGCAACAAAAATACTTGGACCAATTCTACATGCTGTATGATGATTTTCACATAACTAAGTTGCCGTTGCTGCCTCAAGAGGTATAAGGATTCTTTTAAGAGCGTATTCGGTAATCATTACTCGATAGGACAAGACAGTATAAAGACAAGATTTTAACTTCTTTTTCTTCTTTATTGCTATCTTTTGTTATCAAATTCTCGATACCAAACATTCTAAATCCCTGATTTTTCAGTCCTGCTTGATTTCTCATATTTGTTAATACCCTGATGAACTGCTGGCGTCTGATAGGTTTGTGGGGTCGAAGCCTTGAAAGCATTTTCACACAATTTCTTATCGCCATATCAACCATCTTTTGTTCGAGGAACTGTAGAGGAGCTGGAGCAGAGAGTATTGATACTTAAAGAAGAGCTGAAGAACGCTGAAGCTGAACTAGGAAGACTGGGAAAGGGAAAACAAAAGATTTGATTCAGGAAAATTGAAATGGAAATTGGACTCTTGGGAGTTCCATCGTTGGACTTTCTCGGCCACTTTTCCTTTCCGAATAGTGCAACGGTATAATAGCACATTTCACTCCCATTAGAGTATTTGTTGCCAGGGAATGAATAATTGTTTCGTTATTTCCCCTCTGAGAGGGAGTTTTATCATTAAAAAGTGTCTTTTATCGTAACTATTTCCATATACTTTTCTTGACGATTAAAAGAACTATATGTATGTGTATATATATTGAGCTGTAAATTTAAATATCAAAAAATCAAAGAAAAGTCTCAACAATTGAGTTATGGAATTTAGGTAATTAACTAGTTGTTGGTATTTGACAATGGAAAAATGGCCAAATTACTCATTTTTGTATTAAAATTTATAGTTATATTTTCTTTTAGAAGTTAAGATTGTAATTTATCAGTTTAGTTTATGGAAAAAATAAATTTTTTTTTTTTAATGGTCAGATTTGATTTCAAACCTCTTCGAAATTTTGAAATTTAAACCAAGTTGATTTAGAACGTTTTAACTTTTTTTCAAATTGTTTCGCTAATAGTAAAAGGTCTATGTGAAATCATACTGATGGTTTCAAAAAAGCGTTTTGGTTTGATTTTTCGGTCGATTGGTTTTTGCCAAGAGCCTTAGATTGTCGGGAAAAATGTATCTAGGGTTCCCAAACTTAATTAATTATTAATTTTGATAGTCTAAAATTTAACTTTCACCAAATAGGGGTTTAGGACTCGCTTGGTCTCCATTTTTTCAACTGAAAATCAGTGGAATATAATTTTTTTTTTGTTTGCAGAAATGAATGGTTGAAAAAGAATAAGTTTTTTTGATTTACGTGTAATATTATTTTACTGAAAATAGAAAAAAGAAAAATAAATTTTAATTTAATGGGGCTAAGTAACCTCTTTATTTTTTCCTAATTATATTTTATAAATAATAGCTTCGTTATATTCACTTAGGTAAATTTACGATGAGAATTTTTTTAAAGTCAGTCAGATACACACCTTATCCCAACTTCTTCCACCAATAATCCGTTGATCAATTGAAGAAATTCCTGCAAAAAATTTGTAAGTACACGTCATCGATACACACACAAGCAAAACAAATAAAATTCCCCAAAATTCACAATTTTCCCTGTTTTCTCATTCGGGTTTCATTCAAAATTGCAGAATGATTTCCGCCAATATGGAAAAAGTTTTGCGCTGTGCTCGTGGCTTATAAAGTTTTAGGGTTCAAAATTTTTTACGCCCAGGAGAACTCAAGATTCATTTTTTGCAGTGTAGATTCAATTTTTCATTCCATGGAGGCTTACAAAAGATGGGTTTGGAGGAATAGGGACTACGTGCACTCGCTTGAATCTCTAGCTAACGTAAGCCTGTTGAACTAGTAACATTTTTATCAATTATACCTTACTTGTAATAGTATTGTTCGTCAATTGGTTTTTGTTTATTCGAGTTAGAAATTGTTTAATTTAGGTGATAAGCTGTTTTGCCTTTGAATTATGCTTCTAAAATAGAGGAAATGGGGATGAAGCAGTGTTAATAGGAGGGATTTTAAAGCACCTATGCTTCTAAGCTAATATCTTGCAATCTGACGAATTATCAGCAGTTAATAAGGAATTTGAGCTCATAATTGCCGCCTTTTTAATTTATTAAAATTTGAAAACACTTTAGTTGTCTTCTCATGTGCATATGGATATATGAGTTCTACTTTATAAATTCTGTGGTGTGAACTATTCATTAGCTGCTAATATTTATGGGGCAATACAGACTGGATATGGCCCCATTCTCAGTTGAGGTCAAACTGCCCCCGTCTCTTCCATTTCTGTCTAAGACTAAATAAGTACATATGGGAGGTGCTTGGAAATGGAATAATATGCTTTTAATGAATGACATGTATTTTTGATTTACAAGTCGTAACCTCATAACATCATAAGTTGCATAATGCTTGCACGCTTCCATCGACCCCTGTCCCTGGGTACAAGGTTTCTCACTCGTGTTGGATCATAACTCTCTTGCAAATTTCATAACAAGGTTGATCTAATTTCTGTTGCCTTTCTTGTTTTTTGTATAGTTATGGATATCAGTTTAACTCACTTTGTTGCTTAATGATTTAATGAGACTTTGGAGCGCAGAAGCCTGATAGTGTTTCATAAGAAGTTGCCATGAATTTTACCAAAGTCAATCCACCGTCGGACCTTTTCTTAATATACATTTCGCTATGTCATAAACAAACCTCACTT
This sequence comes from Olea europaea var. sylvestris, assembly GCF_002742605.1. NCBI lineage: Eukaryota > Viridiplantae > Streptophyta > Magnoliopsida > Lamiales > Oleaceae > Olea > Olea europaea. The sequence goes on along the minus strand of NW_019266496.1, from coordinate 160,692 downwards.
GCAAGAATATGCATAAAGATATACTCCCTATTCTTCCACATTTTATTATTTGTACCCTCTTTCATATTTATTCGAGATTCAAAGCATGGCAGCTAAAAATGTAAAGTTGGGCATCTCGTCCCTTTGATAATCTTTAATTTTTATTTTATTTTATTTATTATTTGCATTCTTTAATATAACCGAGGTGTTATATTCTACTGGCATTTTTTGATGCCTTTTACGTGGAAATGTTTGAGTACGTTGATATTAACCTGCATGGGATTTCAGAACTTCACCCATATCTTATTATTGAAAATATACTTGCAGGGATTGACATGGCTTCTCCCAGAACGATTTTCTGAATCAGAAATTGGACCAGAAGCAGGTTTTGTGATGTTTTGGTAACACTGACTTCTTCTTACTTAGAATCATGCGCTAAACTCATGTTCTTTGGCTCAATGTAGGATGGATTTCGCGAAACATTTTATTATTATTATTATTTTTTTTTTTTTTTTTTTTTTTTTTTTTTTTTTTTTTTTTTTTTTTTTTTTTTTTTGGGTGTCATTATTTTCTTTCATTTATGGAAAAATCATGATATTTTAAATTAACTAGATTGACTTCATTAGGAACGAAATATTTTTACCAATATAGAGAACTTTTGTAGTGCATGCATGGAGATTATCCAATATGACTGTGGGCTCCTGTTTTCATGTGGTTCAGTGTTGCATGTTAAAAAAGTTCTATATCTTAAGTTTCTGCATTTAAATTAGGTTTATTTCTATTCTTCCAAACCCCACCCACCCTTCCCCCTTAAATTCCTTATGCTATGTAAGTTCTGCCATATTTTCTAGAAATCTAACATTCTTCATACATTGTACTGTATTCTACTCCAGTTATGAATTATATTTTTTGTTTCCAAATCAATGCTCTCTCTCTCTCTCTCTCTCTCTCTATATATATATATATATATATATATAATGTATGTATGTATGTATACATGTGTGCGTGTGTGTACGTACGTACGTACGTATGTATATATTTCTACAGTAACATCAAATTTGGGTATAATCATTCATTTCTAACATTTCATAATAACCATTTCCCCGGACACCTTCTCTGGGCCTTCTCCCAGGCACGTGAGTGACTCTTGGTCACCTTGTCAAGTTTCGTGAATCTCTTATTCTTTCTCTGCAATTTTTTTTCATTAGTTTATTTTAAGTGTTGATATATTCTATTCTATGCACTGTATATGTTTCTGCAGTAACATCAGTTTTGGGTATAATCACTTCTGTCAATGATCATATAATCGAGACAACACCAACCCAGATGCACATGGGTCATGTTCCCCAGCCTTCCTCCTTCCCGTTGTCATTGTTTATAACTTTGTTGAAAGACTTGGAAACTCTGGTTGAAGTTGCAGCACAGCAATTCTATGGTGATGAAAAGAAATGGAATTTTATTGCTATAACAGAAGCTACCAAGTAAGGAACTTGCTTTATTAGAGTAGGTTCTTCTTGCAGCACCATCAGTTGTTATATCGCCAGTATTTGTTATCAATAATAAGATTTTGTTTCAATCGATTTCAGGGTATTACTTAGGTTAGCATTGTTTAGGAAGAGTGGATATAAAATGCTCTTGCATGGTGGGGAGAATACAAATGACGTGCAGGATTCAGATGCATTAGATTCACAGCATAGAAATGGGCTCTCTCCAAAGCCTGGAGAACATCCTGTTCCTGGTAATATAAAGAATTATCATGCACATAATCCATTGAATCTGGAAGGGAGGGCATTATTTGCATTAAATAGGTTCGGTGAAAGTGCAAGGACAGTTTCTGAGCCAACATGGTTATATAGAGTTCAGCATCAGCAGGCAATAATGGAGCCTCCAAGTAAATTTCTTTTTTTCGTTTTGTCAGTGCTTTGGAGAGACGTGATTTAATCAGTTAGAGACTGTTTTGTTGAAATATATCTTCATTTCCTTACAGCAATAGTGGCCAAGAAACCTAGCCTTTCCTCTTTCTTGTCTGAGAAGGGCGTTCCTGGGGGCTTATTTTTAATAGGAGAGATGATGTTTATCTTAAGACCACTCATTTATGTATTACTAATAAAAAAGTATGGGACTCGGTCATGGTTTCCTTGGATTACTTCATTGACTGTGGACCTTATCTCCAATGGCGTTATTTCATACATCACAATTTTGAGGCAAAATAGCAAGGAGTTTTGTCTATCCAACATCGAGAAGCACGAGGTTAGAATCTTAATGTTTGAACTGTATATATTTTGTGTCAACCATAATCTCTATCTATGCCCAAAAGTGTCCTTAATCGTTATGCCATGTTGAGAACTAGATTCTACTTTTGTTTTGTTAAAATGTTACATCTGTTTCCTTTTTCTTCATTCCTTCAGTTGGAGAGGTTTCTGAATAGGGAAGTGTTACATGTACATAATTGTTTACATAATAGTGTATATAATTAGCATTGGATTCAATGACTCAAATCTCACACTTTCACATTAACATCCGAATGATTGCCACATCACATTATGGACAACATTATGTGCAATAATTATGTACATGTAGACTTTTCCTTCTGAATATTACACTGTAAGAATTTGATGATAATTTGATCTTATACTGAAATGGATTGGGTATGGTGCAGTTAAAAAGGCGAAAGCTCTTGTGGGCACTTTACCTTATGAGAGATCCATTTTTTTCCAAGTATACCAGGTAATATAGTGTTTCTCATGGTACAATTTACATCATTTCATCTTTTCACTTCCTCTATTATTTCTGATATGGAAAGAGATCAGAGTGCTAAGCTCATTAAGATTTTTAGGTTGAGACTCGATGGTACTCAAAAGCTACTGGAACCGGTTCCCATTGTCGGGCTTCTTGCTGGTATATGCTGTGTTCTATATGACTATGCAACAGACAGACAATCTTTTCTTCTTTGAACTTTAAAGGTTTCTTCTTTTGCGCAGAGAAACTCGTTGAACTTATTATTGGAGCCCAGACGCGTTACACCTACATGTCCGGTTCATGAGATGGAATTTTCTCAAGTTCTACTCAATTCTATTGGTGAATTCGGCCGCAGCATTATACTCTGAAAGCAGTACTTGCACGGGATAATGCTACTTGTAGTGACTTACCTATGTTCTTTTAATTAACTCTCTTTGACTAATTTCTAGAACAGCATAATACCCCCAGTGCTCTCCCGAATCTATCTGGGTTTATTTTGATTAATCATGATATCTCAATTTATATAACGTGTTGAATCTTGAGTTCAGTTCGAGTCTGGAAGGCATCCAAACACTTCATTTTGATGGATTTATCTCTACCACACGACCGAGTATTTCACAAGATTACAGAATATATGGTATAACTATTGAGGGAGAAGAATAAAAGAAAAAATAAATTGAAGTTCATTTTCTTATAAATCTAATATGAGAATTATTAAGCCGAGGGTTGAAAGTAATTTTCAAATGAACAAGAGCTTCTCTTACCCCTAGATAGAATAGAACAATTTTACTCGACCCATGGTATATTTTCTCGAGAAAAATAGAGATTCGAATGGATAGGCA
>NW_019266496.1:111745-156963 GCF_002742605.1 Olea europaea var. sylvestris | reverse complement strand
GGGGAATTGTAAACCATAGATATATTTATCGAGTTGCGATCCTTTCTGCGTGATTATCTGTGCATATTCTTAAGGTAATGATGAACGACGGGGAGAACTGTTTGCAGATGAAGGGCTACATGTAGTATCGGAAATCATCTCCAACCTATTACACCAATAGTTGTACCAAGTGAATAGTATTTAATCATTTTCTTCATTTCTTTTATTATTAACAATTTATATAACTGAAAATTTATTTATTTATTCGATTTACTACTTCATAAATAATTACGTTTCGTTTACGAAAATATTAAATTATTTAATATGTTTTTAAAATGGAGTAAAATTAATAAAATAACACGACTAAGAAAATATTAAATAATGCTATTGAAAACAACGTAGTACATTTTGAATCTCGAAATTACGGTGTGAAGAAGTCGACCTAGCCTCGTAATTTATTTATCGGAATTAATATATTAATCCCACAAATGTTCAATTATTAATTACACGATTAAAGTTTAATAATAACAACAACAACAATAACAACAATAATAATAAAGACAACAACAATAACAATAGTAATCAACTACTTAATTACGAATTAAAATTTATTTATAATATAAAATGACACAAATACCCTTGATATCACTTGGTCATACATGACAAAAGGGCAAAATGGACTTTTATCACAGTTGATGTAAAATGATGCAAAATTTGGTGTAGGGTTGGAGTGGTATATTTGGTGAAAAGTGGTGAAATTTGGTAAAAAAAATATTATTGTTTTCAATGATTTTGCTTTGTCCATTCCACAAATAATGAGAAATGTAGCGATTGTTGGTTTCTTTGGAATAGGGAGGAGCCGAAGAGGGTCTTCTTACAGGCATATATGATGTTGACATTCTACGATACTCTCTAACCATTTTGAGAGATATCTGTTTCTTGGAATAAGCCCATTGTACAGGAGATTTTGCTTGGGCAAGTTTACTTCAAACTAAGAAATGAGGTTTAAAACTCAAGTACTAATTAAGCTTTATTTATGAAATAATTAATTAAATATATATTTTATTAATTAAATATATTAAGGTCTATACGATTTGGTCACAAATTATAAAATAAATTTGTTACAAATTATTTCTCAATCACAAACAGAAAATTTTATAGGTGACAAATCAAAAAATTTATATGTCATAATTTATTAATTGATAACGAATCAAAAAAAAATATAGGTTGCAATTTATTTATCAATCAGAAATAACAAAATTTATAAATCACGACTCAAATTTTTAGGTCATATTATTTATTGATCACATGTTCGGTGTACAAAAAGCTAAGGAACAAGTGTTTTATATATATATATATATATATATATAAAAGAAATACTTGGATTTAAAGTAGTCAATAACAAAATCAAATCTCAATAAATTTGAGGTTGATTAACTGAATCTTTTTTCTTGTCATTGCTTCATCTATTGGAAGCCATAAATGAGCAAGATTGTTAACAACCATAATGGACCATGTTAAGTTCCATCATGTTCAAGTAAAATCACTTTTATGAATGAGAGCATCTTTATATCTACACAGAACATGTCCTAGCCATGCAAGTGCAGCCACACAAGTCACGTGTAATAGTAGCATGGGCATTTAAGTTTATCGTTTTCACGGGGAATAAAGTCTAATAGCTAGTTTACTAGCTTTTATCAAAATTCAAAGTCACGTAACTTCAACAGAGACGGTTTATATATTTTCTATACTCATCCTGAACTTAGAAAACAAATAAAGTATTTGCTAATATGTGAATGTTTGTATTGAAATCTTGAATCGCCATATTGTCATTTAATTCAATTTTCAATTCGTAATTTAGTAAATTTATACATTCAAGACAATCGAAAATCTATTTTTATTCAATATTCTTTTTCAACATATATTAAACCTACGTTTAACACGATTCGATCATATTCCTACTCCGAATTCATATAGAAAATATGCATTGATTCACAAGATTATAACATATGATTGCACATGCCATAAATATTATTCTTAATACATATTGCACATATGTTGATTTTGCCGCGTTTTAAACTTATTATGAGTATTCCTAAACTACAATGAGCAACTTACTATCTAATTAGTTATCAAGTAATCAAATAATTCAATGAGAATGCAAAACCAATAAAAAAATAAGAATTACTCAACTAATTGTCTTGATTAAAATAAACAAACAATATGGTTTATTATTCATCTAGTACAAAGAAAAAATGACCATCCTAATTATTAGTTGTACAAGAAATAATGAAAAGACATCATCTGGCTTGAAGAAATATGAAAGAAGATAGAAACATCCACTTTCTTAAATAAAATCTTGAATTGGATGGAAAATTTTCAAGAATCTTGTACAATTCCTTTGATATTGATGATCTAGCCTCGTTTTTCGTCTCCAAAATATGTTAAATCTATGAATTTTTAGGTCTTATAGAGATTTCCCTACGTTCTAGACAGATTATAATATTTAAATGATGCCCAAAAGATTGTTAACAAAGTAGAGTTTCAATTTGAAAAGAAAACAAATTCTCACATTGGAAAAGTACTATGCGATCTCACAGTACAAATGGAAGCAGTGGCATAGAAGAAATCATAGGTGGTCCCGGGGGCTCTAGAGGCATAGATGTGGTCGCATCTAATTAAAGCTATGCGGCCGCATAGTTACAATTTTTCCCATCAGACAGCTTTTAATATTTTCATCATATTTTTCTCTCCTGATATCCGATTTAGGGTTGCAAAAAAAAAATTGTGAAACCACAAATCGAATTGAAACCGTTGAATTGAAACTGTTGGTTCGAGTCCACGTGGACTCGTAGTTTCTTTTTCCTCAAACCGAACCAAACCGTTTCAAAATAGTTTGATTTAGGTTTTGATTTTCAAAAATCGCACAAAACCAAATCGAACCGTTTTTAAAAATTTTAATTAAAAAATTAATTTTATTAATTTAAAAATTTTACAGTTTTCACTTTTCAAAAAAAATACCAATTTAACAATACAAATTACAACTAGCCTATTGAAATAATCATAAAAAATAAATTAGGTTAATCACTACTGACATATGATTTAATAGGTTCAAGATACATGTCCTGATCTGATATTTAAAATAAACTAAAATTATTCCAAAATCATATGAAATGAAAAAAATATATATATTTTCAACTATGCAAATCATAATTTAACAAAACTATATCAGTAAATCATGTCCAAAGTTTCAGAAACCATAACATAAGCTCTAATTTTCATAACATTTGACGCTTGTCTACCACCGCTGAACGAATCATCAGTCGCATTACCTGTTAGTCTACTAATATCTACATGAATCATTTCTTTCTTTCTTCTCTTTCGATAAGTCTTAGATTTTTATTCTGGCTATTTTCCATTGTTCTTTGTTTTATTTATTTTTTTGAACTTATTATATACTTGTGAGTTGTGGTTTATATAGAAAAATGATTGTTTGTGTGCCTAGATGATTAATGAACTTGTTTTTTATTTAAAAAGAACAAATGACAAAGCATATTGATTGTGTGAAAAATGTTAAAGTTCCCTAACTAGTACTACTCCTTTTACTTTACATCTCACTAGCAAAACGAAAAGGAATTTTAACTAAACTATAATAATAGAATGTAACTCTATGTTTACCAATTGTTATATAACAATATGAATGTTAAACAAGAAAAGGTAAATAAAAATGAAAAAATATGTATTTGTTCTATTAACATCTTTTAGCAACCAATTTTGAAAATAATTTATTCATGCGTTTCATGGTAAATATGAATGTAATTTAACATATACCATTATAAGTTCTCGTTTACACTTATATTTAACTATGTTAAATACATTATTATAATGTCGAAAGGTAAATCGCGGATTAAAACTGAACCAAACAATAAATTATGGTTTGATTTGATTTGGTTTGAAAAATAAAATGGTTTGATTTGATTTGAAAATTTCTCAAACCGCTAAAAATGGTTTGAGTTGAAAATATAGTACAAACTGCTCAAACCGAACCGCGTTCACCTCTAATCCGATTGAAGTGATTCAAAGTTTTTTGAAAAGCTAACTCAAAGGGTTATAATTCTTTTAGGCATACACTTTTTTAATTCTAACTTTGATATGCCAAAAATGGGTCTCATCCTGAGACTGAACATTCGAAGGATAACTTTTTTATCTGAAAGTTGACATGTGATAATATTTTGATTATAATTCATCCCTTTGGCTTCTTTCGTCATCAAATTGACCCCTAACACTATTGAAACTTCATCGTAATGTTTGACATAATTTTTAAGTATTTGTACTCATTCCTTGAACTTTGGATTTGCTTTATTTCAGTCATTTTTTCTTGTAACCTTTTTTTCTTATCTTCCAACTATATTTACTTAAATCCTGGCCATCTTCAATGCCATCTTTGCAATTTAGTCCTCGAATTTCATCCCCTTTTTTCACTATTTTTACATTCTTTTCTCCAATTCCTCATCAAACATTGAGCTCTATATACAAAGTGTAATATAACATGAGTTAGGTAGCATTTTATCCAAAGAACAATAAAATATCATCTTTAGGATCTCAAATAAGTGTAGAAACTATACTTATCACAAGTTATCGGTCACACATTGTTTATTGATCACAAAATATGTTAAATAATTGATTATAAACACTCTTAATCCCACCACGTACCCCACCAACCCCAATCTAACCTGAAACAAACTGAAAGCGGCGCCACCTCATCACCATAGCTAGCGACGTCACCACTTCTACCATCTCCTCACCACCATTTTCAACTACAAGTTTACTATTGCCATCGACGGATCCACCACCACTGAATGCACCGCTAGATCCAACAGAAACACCCCAATCACCAGATCTACAACTATCGCCATCAACAAAAACCATAGCAACCACTAGATCCAACAAACCACTGCCATTACCAGATCCAACAAAGCCATCACCACCTAAACACCACCAACAAAACAGATATGAATTCGCCAGCACCCCAAAATGCTATTACCACAACCACCTCACCATCACCACAACGCCAACACCAGAACCCGAACTGCTCGACTAGGATGAAAGTTAACAAATTAGATCCAAAACCATAAGAAAGGAGGTAGGACAGAGAGAGGCACTTGCTGTTGTTGTTGGGACACTTGACGAGGATGAAACATTGCAATTGTTTTCGAAGCACCTCGTGCAGCGGTGTTGTCAATGGCACTTTTCGACGATGGCTAGAGAGGGAGAGAAGGTGGGATATAAATAGAATAGAGAAAATAAAGAGGATGAAAATGATTAGAGTTGGTATAGGTGGTAGGATATGGATTACATGGGATGAATATGCATATTTAATTTTGTAATATGATTATTAATATTTAAAATTTTAATTATCATCTGATTTTTTTCAAAAAAAATTGTGAATCTTGACTTCGAAGTGGATAGTTTAAAACTCTAGTAAACTCTAATTTTCACTTTTGTTTTACAAAAGTTCTGGGCTTTGTTTACTGGTGGATCGATTGATGATGCATGTGGTTGTGTCAGGGGCGGAGTCAGAAAATTATGTTACGATAGACTGAAATTTAAAATTTTCAAATGAGTTCACGTCACAAAAGACAAAACTCATACGACATTCATGATAAAGAGTGTGCAACACTCAATGAAATAGAAGAACTCTAGATGTTTCGCTCTAAGATGTCCAAGTAGAGTTTTTAATATTTTATTATCAAATAAAAAATCAACGCTCACATTAAAAAAAAAACTAAACCTTCTTATGATTGAAATAAGCAAATAACACATACACACCAATGAAAAACTAAAGAATTATTTAATGAATATTATTCCAAATAAATTTGACGATCAATATTTTCAAATTGAAAATTTTGGTCAAAACACGTAATCAATAATACGTCACTATATGTTATTGTCTCAAAATATTATTTGGTATGAACAATAATCTTCTATATCACTTCACTTCATAGTGAGTGGAGAATCATATCTAAAGAGAAGAATTAACTAATAATTATGGGGGTTCAAAGAAATAAGATTTAATTAATGTCCATATTTTGCCTAGTTTCAAAAATATACTTATATGTAGATTAATTTATAAATAAATAAATTTTAACAAATATTCTTTTTATTGACGAGATTAAATCTAGAACAAGTTATTTATTTTGATCATAGCATCTATTTTACGGTCAAAATAATTAATTTGTTCTTATAAGTATGAGTAGGTAATATATGAAAACATATGTAAAAATATAAAATCAATTACTTTTAACCTTGGCAAAACATGTAGTGTATAGTGTCTCTAACTATTAAAATAAGTAATTTTTAGACTTGATCAATACAAATCTTCTATTATAAAATTTATTTAATTACCATAAGTAAATTTAGTCAAACATGCATTAAATAAAATGCCTAATTTAAAAACAAGACATTCACGTTTCATAAATGTCAAGAAATTATTATTTAATAATTGTAGTATCTTCAACAAAATTTGATTAATTGAGCATTGAGTTTGGATTAAAATTCAAACTAAAGCTATTCTAACACATATACTTGGGTCAAAATTGAACAAATTATTCTTAATTTTTCACACGGGCTCCCTAATACCTCCGTCCCTAGGATGTGTCCATTTTTTTCCTTGGCAACCTATATGTAACGTCCCAAATCCACTACACACATATTTTTTTTTGTTATTTTTTTTAAAGGATTTGACGTGTTACCAAAATCTTTCTTTTATAGTTCAAGTGGAATTTAATACCAATATATAAATTTTGGTATTTGATCGATAAATCAATAATGTGAATTCAACAATTCAAAATAAAATTTTGAATTTTATCTAGCTTAAAATACTATGAATTAAATTGTCAATTTAACATGTTAAATAACTTAAATATCAAATCTACTAGACTAACATGCACGGAATTAAACATAAAATAAAATTATTTTTGAAACAGAAATTGGCAATAATCATTTTCAAAACTTTTACTTGGCGACTCCATGTGCATCACTCGGTTAATCCACCACATGTCCACACTATCCGTTCTAATATGAAAATTTAGTAAAAGTGAGTATTTTTTTGAAAAAAATACCCATTAAGAAAAATATGCATATTTTTATTAACATGATATAAGTATAAAATGACATGATATACCGACATTTCTAAGATTTAGAGCAAATTGGTCGCGACATTTAATAACTCAAGAAATTTCATAAAAAATCCTATATTCCATAGGATTTACATATTCGACCAAATGGTCCATCTCGTAGGATTTAACATAAAAATCGACATGAGAGCCTTAACGTATTTCATGTCAAAATCTATAAAAATATCAAGAAAATAAGAATTAACCGCTTGCACATATCTTACCTTGATCTGATACTTAATAAATCTGAAAATATTTTGTGAAACAAGATAATATCCTCTTTTGAATATGTGTGTGTGTTCTCGTGTATATGTTAAAAAAAGAAAAAAGAAAAAAAAAGGCTTTCCACACATTTTTATATATAATAATCACTTATCATTGACTATGAATACAAACCACCACACTACACATGCTAGGATTAAGAATTCAAATGCCCCTCGGTGCATAGTTCAGTGGTGTGAAGGACAGGAGTGAGGTTATCTCATACTTTGCTGGCAGTCGCAGTGTGGGGGTTCGATTTTTGAGACATGTAATTAGACTTCTTGTAGGCGCAGTGTACAGACAACTCTTGTTCCCTAGCCTATTGGGGCATACCCGCGATTTACCTCCTTCACAAAACTCTAGGGATGGAACTGTGGGGACTCTTAAGATTGGGGTTCAACCTTTTTTATTATTATTAAGAATTCAATATGTTAATTAACCTATTCTTTACTTCAAATCATGGTGCCAATCAATGATGGAAGGTTGAAAAGATTAATTGAACATATTAAATATAAAAAAAAAAGTGATTGATTTTACAGTTTCAAATTTCAACGCCTCCATTCTTTTATTTTACTATTATATATATATATATATATATATTTCCTTGTTTGAGCCCCATTTTTTTGAAAAAATATATTCTTAAATAATATTTTGACATCATTTCAATCACACATTTTTCAATAAAATAATATTACACGAAAATCTAAAACATTTCCTTATTTTTTAACCTTACATTTCACATCATTTCACTATTCAAAAATATATTTTCTTAACAAAAATGGGGCTCAAACAAGGGCGCTATATAATTATTATATACATTTTTTATATTAATAAAATATAGGATTTAGAATATCTTTTTTCTTATCAAGATAACTCAAATATGACTAGTACAAAATTATTTCTTCTTGAGCCAATTTACGTTATTTAGCACGAGCTACAAAATGAGTATATTATCGATATATTTTTATCAACTTTTGAAATTTTTAAACATTTGACTCAAAATAACTCACGATAATTACACGTAAACGAAATAGATCATTTATGCAAATAAGTGAGTCACGATTCACTTCAACTTTTTGGGACCTCAGTGTGACGACAGGGCTTGACATGAACCATTTTATTTGCTAAATGACTAACATTGAATTTAGCCCATATGAAAATATATTTAAAATCCGAGGTATTACACTATATTTTGCCAAATTGGTAGAATTCCATACTGATCATGTCAAAAAAATTGCCCGATTTTATTTTTGGTGCATGTTTTTGTGAGCATTGCCCTCTTTTAATACGTAGGGTGATTGCCTTCAGTAACTTCATTAGTTTTGATTAATATTTTCATTATCTTTCACCAATTATGCATAGAATACAAGGATGAGCAAAAAGAAAGGACTAGAGAGGTATGAGCGATAATTGAGCTTCCCCTCCCCATCACACTCCCTGCTGAATAGGCAATTTTTATTCCTTTTCAGAATTGGAACCCCCACCCTAAACTATGTTGTACGGAAAATCTCTAAAGAAAGGGATCAATCTTTAGGACTCGCTTAAATAAAACTCTCTTAATGTGACTTGAAAAATCGGACTTTTACTTATTCTTTGTTTTGTTTTAGAGAATGCTATTGATGAATGGCAAACATCGCGGTAGCAAGACTACTGCTATATTGTTCAATGAAGTAGAAATATAATGCATTTATATTTATTGGACGATGAAATAATGACTTCACTGCTGTTGATGAATAATATTATTCTTTAATTTAATCAAGAAATTAGATAAGCTTCTTGATCGTACAATAGATTAATATATTTTATAACTAATCATCCACGAGGTTAAGTGATTTATTACTAATATTCTAATTGTAAAAATATTCTTAATTTGTGTCTCTTACATCACATGCTTGGTGAAAAAGTTCAGATCAAGCATGTGCACATTTCACGCGCTTTTTTGAGTTGTTTTCTTATAATAAAATAATTTTATACGTAAATTAAAAAGTTTTCCGTACTTTTTAATCACACATCTATAGTATAACATCAAAGAAGAGTTATTTTTTAGACAATTTTAATCATATTATAATTCAATTATTTTAATACTATCTTACTTTTCGTTTTTCAATATACAATAAATACTACAAAATATTTGTCATGTATGAATTTCATGTTATTAATTCTCAATTGATTAACATTCACAATAATCTAGAATTGATGAAAACTATTAAACAAATTATTTTCATAAAAAAGCTCAAACAAACCCTTTGTTCAAAATATTTAATTTCTTTATCATCAACTTGACCTTGTTTGGAATACTCAATCTTTGATATATATTTTTTAATACTTATTTTGAATGTAATATAGAAATAAATAATAAGTAAACATTTAAATGATATAATCAGATGAACTTTCCCAAATACATTATTTCATCAATCTATGTAAAATCATAAATTTCATCAATCCAAATCTCAATACGTTATTCTCTCCATATTAAGAGGAAATAAGTGAAAATGTCCATTTGACCCGCTCTTATTTCCACTTTGACCTTTGACCGATTTAAAAAAAAAAAAAAAAACACAATTTAAAGACACTTTTCCAAAAATACCCTCCATCTTCCTCTCTCTCTCTCTCTGTCGACGGTTCGAAAAGGAAAAATTAGATTCATTGACAGTCGGCCGTCCAGACATCTCCCTCACCAAAGAACTTCCGGTTGCCGACTTTTAAGAGTTATAAATGTTAGTTTTTGTAGAATTATAATTAGATTATTGGGTTTGTTGAGTTTTAGTTAGATTATTGGTTGGAATATAATTTTTGTGGTATGAAATGCATGATTTAGGGTAGATTTGCGTATAGATGAAATGTATTGGCCAATTTTTGGTGTTTGGGGAGCTCCAACTCGCCGAAAATGGTGGAATCCGCCGAGTGGAGATGGATTTCGGTTATAGTTGGCCGGCTGTTAACAATCGGCTGTTTAACAACTGGTTTTTTTTTTTTTTTGTAATATTAAATTTCCTAAATTAATTTAAAGAAATTTTTTAATTTAGAATTTATTTTCAAGTTAATTATTTAATCCGAATTTTGAATTTTGAATTTTAATTTAATTTTTATTTTTTTGTTTGAAATTTAAATTTTCATTTAGTTATAATTTTAATTTAAAGAAATTTGTTATTTTAAAATTACTTTTTTAATTCTAATTTTAAATTTACATTTTTAATTATAATTTTAATATAAAGAAATTTGTTATTTTAAAATTAATTTCAAAATAAATTTTTAATTCTAATTTTTAATTTAATTTTAGTTATTTTATTTTATTTTATTTTATTTTATTTTAAATATAAATATAAATTTTAATTTTAATTTAAAGAAATTTGTTAATTTAGAATTTATTTTCAAATTAATTATTTAATCCGAATTTTGACTTTTTAATTTTAACTTTATTTTAAATTTTAATTTTCATTTTAGTTATAATTTTAATTTAAAGAAATTTGTTATTTTAAAATTAATTTTCAAATTACTTTTTTAATTCTAATTTCAACTTTTTATGTTAAATTTAATTGTAATTGTAATTTTATTTTAAACTTACACTTTTTAATTATAATTTTAATGTAAAGAAATTTGTTATTTTAAAATTAATTTCAAAATAAATTTTTAATTCTAATTTAAAATTTTTAATTTTAGTTTTTTATTTTATTTTATTTTATTTTAAATTTAAATTTTTATTTTAGTTATAATTTTAATTTAAAGAAATTTGTTATTTTAAAATTAATTTTCACTTTTTTAATTCTAATTTCAACTTTTTATTTTAAATTTAATTGTAATGGTAATTTTATTTTAAATTTAAATTTTCATTTTATATAATTTTAATGTAAAGAATTTTGTTATTTTAAAATTAATGTCAAATTAAATTTTTAATTCTAATTTTTAATTTTTAATTTTTAATTTAATTTTATTTTAAATTTAAATTTTCATTTAGTTATAATTTTAATGTTAAGATATTTGTGATTTTAAAAATACGGTTAAAAATTCGGTTCGCTTAATTTTGGGTTATTATGCTTCATTCCATTATTTTATGTACAATATTCTAATATTCTGTTTCAATTTTTGCAGGATGAATTATCATCTGGATGTAGAGTCAAGACATCTGCCAGGCAAAGTTATGTGGAACAGTAACTTTGACAGCTTCACCCAAGTCCTGGAGCTGCTGGATGACCAGCATGTAGATATGCTGCGTCAGTCCTTTCTATGGCCTTTATACCCTATGAGAGAGTTACAGTATTTGGGTCAAATGATCGATGCTTTTTTATGTCGGCTGCTGAATTCAGTTGATGGCGATGCCCACCACTTCGACCTCGGGGGCAAAGATTACGAGCGATGAGGCAACTAGCAGCGGGACTCAAAGAAGAAATAGGTTGTATGACACTTACTCCTAGGAATAGGGGCGGTGGTTTTGCCTCAGCTGATGGACGCGATTAGGAGGTGTGACGAGATGTTGGACAGACTGAAGTTGGGTCCGATCTACATCATTAAGAGCGTGATGCGGTGTCACTACAAGAAGACTGCGATCAACCTCTTCAACCTCAAGATCGTCGACGAGGTAGATCGCTTCAAGAAGACTGCGCGGTATGATCGAACTCATTTTTGTTCATTTGCAGGGGCGATTGTGGCATTTTTGCAATAAAGTAAATTGAATTTCTGAGTATAATACATAAGGTTGATGGAATCAACCAATCCTGGATACAGAGTTGGCGGAATAAGTTGGCAAGCGACTTATTCTATTTTAATGGTGATCCAGAGATTTATTGTAATTATTAGTTGTAATTTTTGTAATTATGAAATAATTGTGAACACTGTAAATAATGATTTGTTGTAATTACGAAATATTTGTAACACACTATGATGGATTATGAAATGATTATTAACTACGACGGAAATTAATTTGTTATCGTATAATAAATGCAAACACTGTTTAATTCAGATGGACAACATTACCAAATGATTTAACTATCATTTAGAGGAACATGACTTGTACAATATTGGCGAGTATGCCCTACTGATTTGCACCAACTGCACCTACGCGGTCGAGGGAATTCTCGGATAGATGGTATTCTAGACGTACTTGGATGTCCAGGACCACACGGTTCAATGAAAGGTGACAACAATGTATTGAGTGGGCAAATAGGGTCGGGGACTTTCCACTCAACTTCTTTCGGCAGAGGAAATATTGTCTCAGCGTATGCAGCTTTCCAGTAATCAATCGTGTAGTAATGAGAGCACAATGTTCTAGCTGCAAATCCTCGATACATAGTAACCGTGATTGCATGCTCACACGAAAAAGTCTCAAACTGAATTTTTTTACAACTGCATGTGTTATCAGTCAAATCCACCATGTATATCGTATTACGTACATATTCCACTGAGAAGCGCGACTCGTCTAGTGGTTCGACATTCAACTGTCTTGCAAGTTCTACAACTTTGAATAGCTTTTCCTCTTGCGCCGGGACTAACACGCTCGTGCAATTCTATGATTCCGCACGTCAATCGTAAAACCATTGCTACAGCTTGGTAGGGATATTCTCAATGAGTGCAAGAATGGATAATTCTCGATTCTTCTTGAATAATGCATTGGGAGACTCCGGTTTGTTTGACGTCATCATGTTGTATCGACGTCTTGGAAAAAATGAGCGCGCCCAATGTTCAATCCCCATTTTCGTTAGATAATCCTATGCATCGAATGATGTACTTCCTATTTCAACCATGAACTTATTACACTCTTCAACACTGTAGGCTTCAGCCGCTCTCATGAACAATGAAACGATATCTTTGCCCCGATACCTGGTCTTCAGATTGCCTTAAATATGGTACATGCAATACTCATGATGTGCATGTGGAAAAATTTTAGCGATACCATTTATTAAATGCTGTCCCTGATCTGTTACAAATGCAAGGTCCTCGACTTCCCTGATTACTTCCTTTAACTTTGTGAAGAACCACCGCATCGACAGGTCATTCTCATTGTCGACTATACCGAACGTAAGAGGGTAAATTTGGATGTTGACATCTTGACATGTAGCAATAATCAACTTGCCTTGATATTTAGATTTCAGTGTTCTACCATTAACTAGAATTAGGGATCGCATTGCATTTCGAAATCCCCGAATGCATTGTCCAAGAGCCATGAAAAAAAATTTGAAGCAATTCCCACCCTTCGTCTCAATAAAAAATTTCGAGCCAGGATTAGTTTTTTCCATGTTATGGCAATACCTGGCCAAGCTTTCCTCTACAGAGCCTATTAAATCCTCAAATGCACATTTTTTAGCCTTCCAGGCCTTCTGGTAGCTCAAGACTACTCCGTACTCTTGACGGACGTCATTAATGATGTCCGATGGTCCGTAGATCGTACGAGGATCCTGATATTTGTGCATTATCTGTCCACCAATAAACCAAGCTTGGGATTGCCTGTGATCATTTCGACGTAATCCCACTTCACAAGTATGTTCCTGTGTGTACTTGTGAACTATAAAGCACTCATTCGTGTTCATCTTCGTTGCTCGCAAATGCCAACAGCAACTGTCGTCTACGCAAACAATTGTCAACAACGACTAATTCGATTTTTTCACTTTGAACTCAAAGTTGTATTTTAGCACAATTAGGTGCACAACTTCCTGCAAATCTTTTTTCGTTTCAAACAGTTGTTTGACATACAAATCCTCACTGTCGGGAACTACACGGGAGGAGTTAGAGGACGGTCCACTCGATCCAGCCCCTGCGGTCCCACCCCGCTCATGTCTCCGTCGGGATAAAACGATCAAATCCTCGTCTGTAAAAGTATTTATATTTTCACACTCATTGTCGTGAACCACAGATGAAATTATGTGAGTAACTATTTTTTGAATAACCGCATCATCTTCATGAGCTATCTGGACCGTATCTCAAAAATCAATAGCATTGCTATCCCCTCCATCTAAGTCTACTTGTTCACCTTCGACAACATCCTTCCTCACTAAAGTCACGCAAACAGGAGTCGAGTGTCTATTGTTCATTTCAAACATATAATTCACTTCGGCATCAAAAGAAATCGTCATAGGTGGACTTGGAACTTCATGATCATTGAATTTAAATTTTAATTCCACTTCATATTGAGAGAGATCGACATTTAGCTTGTTTTGTAAAAGATTATAGAGTTCCGCATACGTTGTTGTTTCTGTTATGAAAATTGAGATACCACCACGTTTATCGCTTGTCGATTTTCATACCCATCGATCTCATTCGTCCAATTCGAAATCACCAAAATAACAAACTGTGACTACAATCATATTTGCTTGACGAAAAAGAATTTTTAATTGCAAGAAAATATCGAATGAAATAGGGGAAAAAAATTAAAATTAAAACAGTCGGCTTCGACTGTTCGAGTCGACTGTCCATCCGACTGTCCAGCCAGCTATTAAATAGTCCGGCTGTCTAGCCGGGTTTTTTCAACTGTTTGGACAGTCCACAATTCAAATTCGCTGTCCGGTAGAATAGACACACCAAATGTTTTCAAATTAATTTTTCAGTATTAATACAGATGAATTTTTTCTCGTTAAAGGCTTAAAATTTTTTACAGATCTATTAATAAAACTATCTACATTAACTTATATGTCGAAATAAATTTTATCTATGCAAATGTAAAATAATTTAACGAAAATAAAATTAAATATGCGTATTATAAATTTACTAATCTGATGAAATTGATATAAAAAAGTTTTAGTTGCCGCGTTCGATGAATTTTTCAAATCTTGAGCTTCTAGCAGATGAAAGATGAAAATATTTTTATCTGTGTTGGAATAAATAGATATAAAAAGTTTGCTGATTTTAATATTTTAAGTGGGAAGTATTTGATTTTTATTTATTAACAAAAGGGTAATAATGTTTTTTAAACAAAATATTCATTTGTAATTATATAATACACTTAAAGGCTTTTTTATCTTTTAACATTGAATAGGTCATTGTCATAATTTTAAGAATTAAACAAGTGAAAATGAAGGGCCTGTTCTCTTTGTCGTTTTCAAGCCGTTTTCTGTTTTCGATTTTTCGAAACGGTGAAAACGCGTTCTTCTTCTCATTTTCGAAAATGAATTTTGCAAAACAAAAAAAAAGATTGCAAAGAAAACAGAAAATGCTGAAAAAGTCATTTTGAGTGTTTTGAGTACAAAACAAGGTAAAAACTCAAAACACGCGAAACAACCCAACTAAAAATCAAACCACTTCTCTCTCTCACGTATCTTCTCTCTCTCTCTCGCGTATGCTCTAGGGTTCGCACCGCCTCCACTCTCTTCGGCAGCTCCCATGAAGATCCCGAGTGTCACCGTCGAATAGAGAAAATCGACAGTGAAGAGAAGCATCCTTTCTCTCAATTTCACGGTTCCAAAACCATTTTCCAAGATATCCCCTCACCTAAATCAGGTATGAAGAGTCCTGATTCTTTAATCAATCTGTTAGTTTGATTTATTCTTGTAAGATTAGGGTTTTTCACTACAGATTAGGGTTTTTCACTACTCCTCTGTAATTGAAATTATGTTAGAATAGTTGCTTGGTTTGGATGTCGTAACAGTTTTACTATGAAAATCGAACATCCAAATATAGCTTCTTTTAGCCCCATCAAATTCTGATACTTCATGAAACCTAGGGAATGCAATGCGATAACCACACAATTGAAGCTTTTTTTGCGTTTTTATGCTTATGTTGGCCCAGGTGATTGAGTATTGTAGCAATTGGAAACACTTATATTACAAATAGAAGGAAATTTAGAACAGCCGAATCAGTTTGTTCGAGAATATTAGAAACATTTTTATTTATATGAATCATATGATAACCCTTCACACGTCTTAATAGTGTTTGATGAAATTCCTATGTAGGTTGAGTTTATTTTGGTCTTATGAATCTGAGAGTGTTCATTTACATGCTTGTTTGTAATTTATGAACTTGAATCTTTGTCCATCTAAATTCTGTTTACTTGTTATCAATTACAGTGACATGCACTATACATTAATCTCTCCATAAGAACCTCCTCATTTTGTTATTAACTCATTATACATTCGGTTTGGGACTACTGTCATACTCTGCTCTGAGAAAGAATCGAAATATTGATATCTACAAATAACTACCGCAGAATATAATATAGGAGTGCCTCGTGGGATTTATATTCTGATTGTGAAACGATTGAAAGGTTTGGGAGCCATTCATGAATCTTTTTATCTAGAATATGTAATTGCTTCTAATACTTTTGTTGAAGAATAAGTTTGAAGGATGCTGTGCATGGTAGATGTGTATGTGCAGGAGGCAGTGTATTCAAAAGCTACTGATTTAAGCTCTTGAGTACACAATTTACTAGTGATTTTGCCTTGTACAATATATGTATAATAACTATAATATATTAGGCGTCACCGATGTGTATATCATCTACTGGATATTGGATCTTTGTAAAAGCAGTAGAAATGTGTTGATCTACAGGATAAATGAGAGAGGAAGAAAGTAGATGAGTAGGGAGACCATTGTTTTATATTTTACTTACTATTGCAATTTTCTAAAATTGTAATAAATGTAATACTCTTACTTATTTTCTAATAATTTGATGTATATAAATATAGCTTCTACATGGGTGGTCACAGAGTTAGGAATAAGGAACCAATGTCATGGTCGGACGAGAATGAACACACTTTCATTGGAATTCTTTATGAGAAAGTGAAATCAAATGTATTGCAATGTTCGACATTCACGAAAGATGAATGGGGCAGGATCAACGAAAACATGATAGCTTCAACAAAAATGGATTACGGGATAGATAGATTAAAGGGAAAGTGGAACCGCTTACGTAAGATTCATCGCATGTTCTCTGAACTTTTGGGACATACAGGGGTTACATGGGATACAAATACCAACAAAGTTAATGCTGCAGAGGAAGTTTGGCAACACTTTTATACGGTACATGTATTTATTAAAGAATATTTTCGTCATTAGTTTTTTCTTATCAAATTTATTTTTTTATGTTCAACACTTTGACAATGTGACTTCTTTTCCAATGACAGATTAATAGGTCGGATTACAAGATGTTCAAGAGGGAAGGATGTAAGCACTACCACACTCTTGGGGAGATATTTAGTGGGAGTACAGCTACTGGAGGATTATGCAAAGCCTCCACTCAGCTTCCAAACACATCAGAGGAAGAAAGACAACTAGAAGATGATTTTTTGAATAGGGGAGTGCATGTACATGCAGAGAATGATGATGAAGTCGATGTGGTTTCTGATACTCGTCGACGTAACGAAATTGGTACATCAGGTGAACGACGACATAAGGAACCTAAGATCAGTAAAAGTGATAAACTTGAGGCATGCATGGCACAATGGTCATCTACAGTTAGTATGAGGAATGAAGAAACTGAACTTAGAACACTTTATCTAAAAGAAAAGCTTGCAAAGATTCAAGGAAAATCAAGTAATCAGTCGGATGTTGAAGTTAACAGTCCGGATCCTTATTCAAATGTTATTTGCATGGACATCTTAAACGATATTGAAGGGTTGTCTAATGAGGTTTATATGAAAGCAATACAGGCTTTTAATGATCCTAATTTCAGGGTGTCATTTGTGAAGATGCTAGAAGCAAGGAGAGGACCTATCTTGGAACTACTTTGATGTGATCGTTGTTTTAATTTTTCTAGTAACGTGTTGTAATTTGTGATGTTGAATGTTGAAATGCTACGTTAAAGTGTGACTATTGTTGTTCTAATTTGTGATGTTGAATGTTGAAATACTACGTTAACGTGTTGTTTTAATTTGTGATGTTGAATGTGTGACTATTGTTGAAATACTACATTAATGACTATGGTTATATTTTATTCACAGTATGGCCAGTGAATCAAGTGATGATGATTTGTTAAATATGGATGATTCGGAAGGAAATTTTAGAGATTTCATGATACTTCATTGCTTTGCTGCACACAAAGGAAGTACCATTGGTAGGATACCTTGTAGAACATCATTGCTTACGGGAAAAATGTACGTGCTCGAAATTTTGAATGGACATCCGGAAGTGTGTTATCGTAATTTTCGTATGCAGAAACACGTTTTTATGAATTTTTGTGATACTTTAAAAGAAAAAGGGTTGCTGTATGATGGGAAAAAAGTGAGTGTTGAGGAGGGTGTTGCTATGTTTTTGATGATTGTAGGGCACACGACACGATACAGTATAACTAGTGATAGGTTTCAGCATTCCAATAACACAATACACAAATGGTTTAAACGAGTTGTCAGGGTTGTTTGTTCATTTGGCATTGAGCTAATACGTCCGACAAATCAAGACATTGTGCATGAGCGAATTTTGCAGAAATATCATTTCTTTAAAATTTGTATAGGTGCAATATATGGAACACATGTTGCTGCTTGGGCTCTTGCATCGAGACAAATATCTTTTCGAGGAAGGAAAACTAATGTAACACAAAATGTGATGTTGACATGTGATTTTGATATGAAATTCACATTTGTGTATTCTGGTTGGGAAGGTACTGCTAATGATTCACGAGTATTTGTTGACGCTGTCACAAGGAGCTCAAACAATTTTCCAATGCCACGAGGAGGTATATTCTTATACTTCAAATAATTATTGCGAATTTATTTACAGTCACACTATGTAAGCCATTTTTTTTAATTTTGCAGATCAATTTTACCTTGTTGATTCTGGATATCCAAATATGCCTGGATTTCTTACCCCTTATCGAGGTCAAAGATATCATCTGCGTGACTATGTTGGACGGGGAAGATTACGTGGGAAGGAAGAATTGTTCAACTATAGACACTCATCGTGCCGTAACATTATTGAACGTTGCATTGGAGTTTTAAAGGGAAGATTTCCTATTTTGAAGTTGATTACCAACTATCAACTTAGTAGGCAAAGACAAATTCCTACTGCATGTTGAGCAATAAACAACTTTATTCGTCAGGAGCACGCTTTAGATAAGTTGTTCGTACAGTATTCGGAGGAGAATATGGTGTTTCAAGATATCCCGGAGTCAAGTCAAGATCAAGAAGTTATAAATTTTGATGCTAGTCAAACAACTCAAATGGGACAAGTTAGGGATCAAATTGCTACACAAATGTGGGATGACTATTCAAGACATCGTATATGATTTCGTGGATGTAGTTTATATTTTGTTAGTGTCTACTTGTTTTGTAATGACACATAAACTTCCAAAAATATCTATTGAATTATTCGTATTCAGGATTTTGAATTATTCTAGTGCTTTCTCAAGATTTGAACTGTGTTAAATGTTGTCTTCTGGTAAACAAGTGAATTATTTTGAAAGAGTGTATATTCGGGAAAGCTTAAAGTAAATTGTTGGGCTAAAATTGAAGTTGGTTACTAGTTGAAAATGGAAATAAAATTCAACGGCTAACATGAATTAATTACATAAAGTTCAACTAATACTATATTTAATATTATATTAGCATTAAACTATTCATATTTGTTGAATAATCAGATTTTTTGAATAAAATATTATTAAAAAAAATTTCTCAAAATTTCAAAGTAAATGCGTTTTTCAGTTTTATGTTTTCAGAAACAGTTTTTCAAAATGACAAAGAGAACGTATTTTCACCAATTTCAAAACAAGTATTCAAAATACAAAACTCAAAATGATTTCAAAACTCAAAACACAAAATCGAAACACAAAGAGAACACCCCGAAATTTTCACAACACCATTTTTAAAACTAACCCCCGTATTAACAGCCCCGCTGTCTATATACTACCATTTTTCTCTTTTTACTTTTCATTCTTCCTCCGACAAAGCAACAACAATGGCAGAGGATCACTCTCTCTCCACTCCGCTACTATCAGCGCCACCCGCGGACTATCCGTCCCATTTAGTAATCAACGTTCAGGACCCCGACCCTGACCCGACCGAATCGACGGCCATTCAGAGCCCATCTATCCGACTCCACAGACAGCAAAACGGCGTATGTAATAACAATACGCTGAACCCGTTTGAGTTTATTGGGGCCCATGAGGATTTCGAAGTGCCCAGTTCCATTACGATCGATCCGTTCCGGAACCATACGCTGAATATCGCGGGGCTTTATGAGTTTGTGAAGATTTTGATTTGTCTGCCTATTGCCCTGGTCAGGGTAGCGCTTTTTGGGCTTTGCCTAGCGGTGGGATACATGGCAACGTATTTGGCGCTCCACGGGTGGAAAGATAAGGAGAACCCAATGCCAAAATGGCGCTGCCGGCTCATGTGGGTCACCCGTATTTGTGCCCGTTTAATCCTCTTCTCCTTTGGGTATGCAATTTGATAAGATATGTCAATTTGATAGAACTTTTGCAAGCTCTTTATTTCAAAGCTAATGTTTTGTACGAATCTCTCTTAAGTTTTTAATTTAGATTTTTAAGGGTTTAGAAGGGTAAATGAAATAAAGTGAAGATTTATAGTAGTTATTTACATGCTACTTCCTTTGATGATCTGTTTACGCAACGTTCGCCATATATTCTCCAATACAGCTCCCTTTTTTTCAGCATGTTGATGGTACTTGAATGAATGTGACTGACCTAATTCTTTTTGGGTTTTAAATGACCATCAAACGTGAGGGTATGGCGTGCATAAGCAGGAACCAAGATTAACTATTAAATAAAATAAAATTTGGAAACTTGGAGTGATAAACTCCACGCTATTAATCAAGCTATGCATGATTTTAAAGCTGGGTCAAATATTTTTCTTGTCAACAGTAGCTTTAGAAATTTATGAGTATTTTATATAGATAACACTATTTGAAGGGACATATTAATGCACAAGTTATTACTTTTTTTTCCTCAACCATGATAAATTTGTCATCTTCATGTTAAAGTGCAGGGAATTTTTTGCTTGATTTCCAGAGAAAAACTTAGGCTACTAGGTGGCTGGAATAGCATGGTGTCAGTAAACGATGACTAGAATAAATTTATGTTCTTGTTGAAAGGAAATCCAGAATTTTCACAGCATATAAGATCAAAAAGTATTTCAGTTTTCCAAATGTTGGGACCAAGTAGACAATTTATCTGTCTCTTCCATTTAAAGAATTAGTACGTGAACATGGTTCTTAGAAGAATTCCCTCATCTTCTTGTGATTGGAGTGTGTAAAACAGTGAGAACCTCTGAGGAATGAGGAATCTTAATCAATAGGGCAAAAATTTGTTGAATTTGCTTCGATATCTAGAACTAGACATATTTGTCAAATGTTAAAGAAGAGTTGAAATATTGTGTCTCATGTATTTTTCCAATTACATAACTTGATATGTACTGTATGGAAGTGACACCTTGGTTAGTGGGATTTTAATTTGAACGATGATCAATGATGCAATTGAAATCATTCACTGAGAATGGTTTGGAAAAGTACAGACATAAAGGGAGTGCATAGCTTAGGATTGTTGATATGAATTTGGATTCCATCAGGGGAAATGAAGACATGTGATTCATGATGAGGGAAGTAGCTAAGTTTATTTAGGTTTTTGTGATTGATGTTACTTTTTTCTTACTGCATAAGTCTAATCTGAGTTAGAAACTTTTTCTTATTCCTTTTGGTTTTTAACTTTGCAGCTACCATTGGATAAAGCGGAAAGGAAAACCTGCTCTGAGGGAGATTGCTCCTATAGTTGTATCTAATCATATATCATACGTTGAACCTATTTTCTTTTTCTATGAATTATTTCCCACCATTGTTGCCTCTGAATTGCATGATTCCATGCCTTTTGTTGGAACCATCATCAGAGCAATGCAGGTATTCTTATATTCCTTAAAATCTCTACTTACTGGCTACATTTTATGTATAATAACCTTTTGCTTTCTTTTGGTTTGGTGAGCGTACACAGCTTATGTGCTAGATACTCAGTAATTCTTGTTCACTTTCTAAGATATTCGTTTTAGTTACATTGTACCTATGAATTCCATAGGTAATATATGTTGATAGATTCTCAAGATCTTCCAGGAAGCATGCTGTCAATGAAATAAAGGTATAAAGCATCTAGCCTTTTTTGTCTACTGCCAGTTTTGAACTGAAACATAAAACAAGAGAAAAAGGTTCTAGCGGTTTAAAATTTTGTGTTCAGATATGGGAAAAAGAATTTCAAGCTTTAAAAGTTTTATCGATATATAAAGCTATTTGATACAGAAATGTGTTTCAAGGAATTGAATACAGAGAAAAGCTTCTTGCAATGGGTTTCCTCAATTACTTTTATTTCCTGAGGGAACGACAACCAACGGAAGGCTTCTTATTTCTTTCCAACTTGGTGCATTTATCCCTGGTTATCCTGTCCAGCCAGTCATTGTACGTTATCCTCACGTACACTTTGATCAATCCTGGTAAAGTCCCTTCTTACTTTCCAGTTGTGTTTTCTGGACATGTCATTTGGTTTCATATGGGCTTACTTCTCATGATTCATCATTTTGTTCAGGGGACATGTTACTGTACCAAAGCTGATGTTCAGAATGTTCACGCAGTTTCACAATTTTATGGAGGTATATTGCATTTCTCTATGTACGTGTGTGTGCTTGATCCACGTTTTATTTGTTTTCATTATTGGTTGTCATTCTCAAACTGTGTAACGTGGTGCCACTTGCCAGCAGGCCCCAAAAAAAGTTGCAACCAGCCTTCGTTACTTTCTGCTTATTATTTTTTGTTAATAAATGGCTAGTGAATGAGGGGCTCTATGAAAATAAAACTTTAACCTCATTTCAATATTGTTTCATTGTGTCGTTGAACTATAGAGTTTAGTTGACCAATTCATGCTGAGAGTATTGGGGAAGAGCTTTGAACTTTGAGAGCAGTTCATATAATTGGCAGTCTCTGACAAATAATATAACACTGAAATATTTTATCTGAGAATTTCCCTTTTATTGGTATAATTTATTTTCTAGACTTGATCACCTTTAACTTGTGGAACCCAGGCATACCTGATTTTAGTCTTTTCATCGTCGATCATTGTGAGCTTTAGTTCACTGTGCATTTCTTGATGGCCCAATCCATTCATGTGCTTTTTCCTTCCTGTTGAGTATAATACTTTTAGAACTAATGCCATTTTTATCTGAAGTAATCTCATAACATCTTTCTTATATTGCACAAGTTGACCATCTTCCTCTCGTGTCTCCCCATGAAAATAGGAAGGAAAATGCTATCCACTTTGCTCAGATGGTGAGTCAAGTCTAGTAGTTTTTATTAGATTCGCTTCTTTAATATGTTTTCTGATATTTTTTTTATTTTCTCCATTGTGCTTATATATCGTAGTGTCCTAATATGATAACACTCCAAACTTGTCCAGCTATATGTTGTCTGCTGTTCTCACACTAGATACAGCAGATGAAGATATCAATAACTACTTGTCCTTTTCAGCTGCCTGTGAATGACAATCTTCTAGTGGCTGGCTGGCTATCTGCCATATGTTCGGATAAATCTTATTTTAATACATTTTCTTTCTTAAAGCTTTGCTGATATTTCTGAATGGCGTATTTTTATAAGTTACATGCAGCTGAGGTTGCTCTATTTATGTATGTGCAAATGTTTTGCATTAATTTTCCATTTAGGACTAGCTGGCTTGTTCGTTAACTTGTTGTCATGATCTTGGTACTTGAATTAACTGGTTATTACTTGAGCAATAATCTTCCTCTCAGACTGCCTTAAGCATATTCTTATACAACGTTGAGGTGGATCTCTCTATTACTTCTTCTTCCAGAGGCCATTTACTCGAAATATTATAACTTACAAAGACAGGGAAGGACTGAATGATTCGATTCCAAAGGAAGGGGAAGAGGGCATGTTTTGGCCTCATGTGTCCATAACTCAAAATAGGTGACCTAACGGCCCGTTCCATCATATGGCTTATGTTCTTCATGTAGCATTCAGACCGAATGACTATAAAATTACGATCCACTTAACTGAATTATATTTGTTCGATACACTGTTGTCAATATAAATGTTGAGAACGGAATACAATGGAAAAAAAACATGCATAACTGTACAAATTGCACCATTTTCTTTAATATGTATTCCATTTTCCGTGTGGATATGCTTAAATATTGTGTGAGATCATCTTTTCGTCTTACTTCTCAACTACCATTTATCAAATGCAGACTAGCCATCTCATGGCAAGTTCTCTCAATGTGGTACAAACATCCCATTCTTATGGAGATTTCATGCTTTTTGCGAAGGCATCGGAGTTGAATCAGGTTTGCTATTATTTCCGTTACTAGTAATATGTGATGAATTTTTTATGTTAAACAAAGATAAGTTGTTATTAGATTTCTTAAATGGAATTTGGAAAGCGAGTATGTTTATAACCATGTGGGTTTGGAATTTTTATTTTTAATTTTGTATCATGTCATTAAGCAAATTAGATTGAAGTAGCATGTGACATTACTATTGTATCTGCTTATAGATGTTGTAGTCTGACCATTTTATTAATTAACATTATAGAGATGTTGTTAACTTGACTTTTTACTTGTTTTGCTCATAGTAGCCTGATACTTTGACCGTAAGCAGAAAAAACACTGTTAACTAATTTGCACATTATGCATTTTGAAATTCATGATAACGTTACAATTATCCTTTCCTTTTTTCTGACACTTTATTTACTTGTGCCATATGAACATCAGTGGGTCAACATTTGCATGAATAAAGGAGAATTTTATTGATTGGAACAGAAGTTCTACATCATGGATGCACGGGCAGAGCTGGATTCAAGTGTGGGGGCCTGGTATGAATATATTTTAAAGGAATTTCGGCCGTAAGTACAAGGAAATGATAATTTAATATAAAAAAGACACCCGAGGAACATCGTGCGCCTTACCCCTTAGAATGGAGATAATTAACACTATAAATTAAGTAAAAGATGTAAGGCCCCGTTTGATTGCACGAAATTTTCCATGGAACTTGGAATTCGAATTCTAACTTCCACTTTTGTCCTGTTTGATTGACAAAATTTTTCAAAGAATTGATTTTCCACCTTTTATTTTCCTAGGGGCGTAGGTGGCTTTTGGTTTTCCACCTTTTTTTTTTTTTTTTAATTGTTGGCAAGGAGAACAAATTCTAGGAACAATTGTAAAAGAGGATATCCCTGAAATTAACAATTTTCATATAAAACAAAGCCAAACGAACACAAAAATATAGATGATTTTTTGATCTTTTTTTTTTTGGTTGGCAATGGAAACAAATTTTAGGAACAATGGTAGAAGTGGACATCCCTTAAATTGACAATTTTCATGTAAAACAAAGCCAAACGAACACCAAAAAATACTTTTACTTCAACATTTTCCACGTAGGAAATTATACCAATCAAAGACAATAATTTACAATTTCCAAGAAAATAATTTCTAGATAATTCAATTCCCTGGAGTTCATTTTCTTTTCACCCAAATTCCATCTTCACAATCAAACAGACCCTAAAAGAAAAGAAAAGAAAAGAAGGAGGGAAGAAGATTTGGGAGGATGAAAAGCATTAACTAGTGACATCGAGAGCATTGAGTTTAATTGACAAAGAAAAGAATTAATCAATGTAAAGCAATGAGGGGATTCTCACTTTTCATGGTAGATTATGTGCACAAAATGCTATTATTAGATTGGTTACGAATGAAGACAAAATTAATGACTATGGAATTAAACAAATAGACGACACATGCTAACCACATATAATATTAGAAAGTGATTGCTACAAAAATAAGGCATTCTTTTTCTTTCTTTTGGTGCATAGTGTCATATTAAGTTGAGTGAAAATTTATTCCAAGTAAACAAAATCTCTGACTTGAAATTGTGCCTTGATTAAGTGACTTGAGAATGACATGATTTTAATTTATATGACACTATCACAATGAAAAGATTATTGACCACATGCAATTTTAGTTTTGACAATGGTGCTTGTATGATGTATTTACTAATAATTTATTACATGTATACAGTCCATTGAATATTGATGTCTATAGGAGTACAACTTTAGCATTAGTAATAGGGCTACATTGATGAGTTGTGCACTAAAATTGAAGTTGATCAACTTATTTATAACATATTGAAGTTGAATGTCTCAATTGAAATTTTAGACCATGAGTTAAGACGTCTCGTTTGGGCATTGTGAACTGAAAATGTTTCTCAGGTAATTAATTTGGGCTCATCTCACTTTGGGCTGGGGGCTGGGTGAGTTAACTTACTATAGGCTGAGCTGTAATTTATTTTGTGCTGGGTCCATGTATAAATTTTTTATTTTTTAAAGTATTTTGTTTTTTCTAGGCTTGGCCCTCTAATCCGCCCCTGCATGGACACATGTCAGTAATGTTTACTATGTAAAGTTGGTATTTACCATGTTCATGCCGTCTTTATTTTTATCAATATACTATTGGAATGTGAATCTAAATTTAATGCCATGCGAACAGCAGAAGACACGGAATTATGATGTGTCTATTTGTATATGTTGAACTATTCACTGTGCCCCAGAACTGATTTACACTCTACATGATTATATTGCTCTATGGGATGGAAATTGTGAGAATGTTTTTATTGAGTTGTTGGATTAGAGTTCTTTGTCTTGGAACTTGAGTTATTTGAATTGTTTGGCCCTGATGTACTATTAACATTATGTTTTGTCAGGAAAACCCCTCTCAGTTTATGGTTGAAATGGCCTGGGTGGAATCAGTAAGTCAAACTTGCGGTCAATTATTTTATTAAATTAATATTTTGGCATATTTGATAGTTATTCAAATTATTAATTAATAAGATTTGGATGTCCACATGTTAACTTTTTTTGTTCTCATCATCTAAATTATTCTGACCTTTGATTCACTTGAGATGGATATTTGATAGTAAAATAATAAATCCAAGAGATTATCGCTTTAGTTCTCTTGTTGCTGTGATTCAAATGGAAACTTGTATTCTGGAAATTATTTGTAAAGACAAGTTTTACAGATATTGATGTGATCTAGGACTTATTAGGAAATGTACTAATTATGTTATTTTAGATAATGGTGTTCAGCGAATGTTAAAAAAACTTCTTTATTGGTTCTTATACGATATCGGACTGAAAACTCTTTGAGCTGTCACCTGTTTAATTTGATTGAAAGATGTTAAAAGGGGAATGGGAGTTGCATCAAGGCTTATGAACTCTTATTTTGTTTTATTCTGTAATATACACTATATATATTCATGATAGGTGGTGTCCATTTTCTACGAGATTTTATGACTCTGATTGTGCCTGTTGCTTTTCAGTCATTTCGTATAAAAGCTTTGGAGGCCATCGACTTTTTGGAGATATTTCTATCAATGAATCCAGATCCCAGGTATCATGTGATGCTCTAACATACTCAAGTTTATTACATAACATGAAGGAGGGAAAAATTTATGGTTGATTCTGACCAAAACAGTTCATATTTCATGTTTTATATTTATGATTTGTATTAATTATTTTCTTGTCCTTTTCGCTTTATGTCTAGCAATTAGGATTTTGGACAATGATATGGCATTTAATCAGGTTTTCCAGTGTTGACCTGGCAGCATATGTTAGATTTTTAGCTTTATCAGTGGGAAAAGTTTACATGCCTGCTGCTGCTGAGTTGTGTTGGACATATCCTCCAAGAGTCTGCTCATCCTTTTTACATCTTAGTTATATTTATTGTTTAAAATTTAACTCAACAGAGCCTTGTCCGACAAGAATCCTATAGTTCCTCTCCAGTTGATAACAAGGGTCTTCTCCAATGTTAAAACCATAATAACTTGTATCCTTTTTAACTTCCAATCTTCCATGATATTTTAGGTCAACCCTACGTACAGGTTTACCATTAGAACTGATTTCATCTCATTTTCTAAACGTTTGCTGTATTGGTTAATAAATTAATAGCTAGTTTGGCATGTTTTATATTTTGAGTTCTATATAAAAACTATTTGGACGTAAAATATCTATGACTAATAAAATGCATTATTTGAAGTATTTTTG
Organism: Olea europaea var. sylvestris; assembly: GCF_002742605.1. Classification (NCBI taxonomy): domain Eukaryota; kingdom Viridiplantae; phylum Streptophyta; class Magnoliopsida; order Lamiales; family Oleaceae; genus Olea; species Olea europaea. The sequence goes on along the minus strand of NW_019266496.1, from coordinate 128,598 downwards.
ATAAAATATTTTGTTTAAAATATAATAAATAATATTCAAAAGTATGTCATACATGTGAAAAAATGTAAAGTATCCAATTTTTTTTTAAACCCTGTTACTTTAGGAATAATGGGTAGTTTTATTGCCTATTAGGATAAAGAAAGTAAGGGCTTTTCTAAGGATCATGTCTATGCTTGATCATTTGTCCATTCAAACGGAGGGAAAGTCTCTTCATTTTTTTCCATTTTTGTAAACGAAGCAATTTTTTCACTATTATAAAAACTTGCCGCTGACGAATCTTTGTTCTCTTCACAGTGGACATGTTGAAATGCATGATTTTCTCAGGGTTCTAAGATTGAAACCTTGCTCTTTATCGGAAAAGGTAAGCATTTGAACGTTATATTTAGTTTTCTGTGCCTTGCTAGTGATTATTTCCTTTCACTATTTTGACAAAATGCCGTGTTCCATGTTTTCTAATTTTTCTTCTTAGTGACATACATTTTGAGGATTTAGATAAATGTTAACAGTTAAAGATGTAGTGATGTACAAGAATGGTAAAAGTTGGATAAGTTATAAATCTCTCTACTTCCTCGCTTGGCAATATATGTAGTCACTGGGCTATGCTGCATTTTTTCTATAGCAAGTGTATGATATCTAACAAGTAATACAATGGATCTTTGAATCCGAATTATCGTTCCCACAAGAACTATACTTTAACGCTTAATCTAATTGTTTCTAACTACTATTCGACAAAAGCAAACAAAGATTTTTAAGGAAGAATTTCGATTTGTTGTGATTTTTAATCCAAGTACTTAAAAATAGCAGATGCACACAAAGATTGATTTAGAATTCAATATATAATGGATATTAGGGTAGAACAATTTCACCTATCGATCATATTTAAGTCTTGATTCAAAATCTAATTTTGTGTTTGATCGAATTCTTCCATTGTATTTAATTTACCCCTCTCAAGTTCTTATTGTGCCTATATAACTAATTTAATTCTATATCTCTATGTGAATCAACTTTATTTAAACGAAACATTGGTTCTAAGAATTCATACATGATTACAATAATTAGTATAGGTATTTCTACACATTACACCAATTTACCGGATTTTACTATATGGTCTAAATCCTAAACTCACTTCTTAATTCGTAAAAGATTCACAAAATCATCAAATTAGTAATCAAGTAATTCAATGCATTAAACTCATAGCAAAATCAACACATGAAAGATAAAAGAACAGGAATCTTGAATAAAAGACAAAGGATTCCAAATAGGTTCCATTGTTCACTCTAATATTGAATTTAGTCACTCATAATAACGGAAGAAAAACTAAAGAATTGCATTGAGTACATCACCGGGTTTTGAATTGAGACGTAGAAAAGATGATGAATCTTGCACCAACTTCTTCTCGTTCCAAATCTTGATTTTAAGCCTTTGAATCGTTGTTTTTCTCCTCTTGAATTTGCTCTCTAATTTTCAAGATGTGTTCTCTATCTCTCAATGTGTGGAATCCTCTCAAAATTGTCAAAACTTGTATTTATAGTTGCCTCTCACGTTGGTGTTTAATGTAGGGTTTTTTATGGACTTCAAAACGGGGCCAAGTCGCGCCCTAAATACAATTAACAGTGGCGCTGCGGTGCCTGGGATGCGGCGCCGTGGTGCCTGCGCCGCTTCTTCAGCATTGGTGCCACCTCTCTGCCCCTCTTTCTCGTTTGGCGTTGTGGCACCACTCATACGTTCTCCTTATGTTTTGACTCTTTTGCCCTTTCCTCCGTCTTTTCTTCTCAACCCACGCCAATATCTTTATCTAATGAATCTTTCCGTATTTGTCACCATCTCACCACTTTTACAAAACAATACTAATAAACACATTAAAAACATCCACCACTAAAATTTAGCCAACAATCAAGTTGAAAATGGAATAAAACTTGTCAGTCTGATATGTAGCAATTTGGCTTGAAAACCGTCCGTATCATGTTTTTTTTTTTATTAGCCTTCTTATCTAATTGGGTAAGGTGGTCTCCAGCCTTTACCCTTTCCATGCGAGCCTCCTTGTTGTCTTTTCAGTTTGGCCATATTGAGTACCTCATAGCACTCATCCATATTGCGATCTGTAAAATAAATTTTGCATAATTTCATTTTTCTTTTTTTTTTTTTTTTTTTTTTTTTTTTTTTTTTTTGGGTGTTTCAAGGATGTTTTTTCTTATTTTAGTACTTGCTTTATTAGGACTTAGTATAGATTTTATCCTAGGACTTTGGCAAAGAGGATCAGTATTAAATTTGACCATGTAACACAAACAGATCATATTATTTCAGTGATAGAAGTAGTTGCCTTTTCAGTGCCTAGGCTTGCAGATTCATTGGACGCTGAACTTTGTTTTCCAGTTGTGTTAATGACACTGCATCTTTACTAATTTTCTTAACCCTCATTCCCTCATTTTGCAGATATTTGGATTCATTGATGTGGAGAAGATGGGTAAAATAACATTAGCAGGTAACTTGGTACTTCTGTGTTCATATTTGTGCATACTAGTGATATTATGTGCCACTCGTCTTAATATTCTCAGAGACACCTATACATTATTAGGAAATGTGCGAAAGTTACAAAAAAGAAGTCCATACTCAGATTTTTGTTTCAGCTTTTTAGATAAATTTTGAGATTAAGGGACAATTTATTATGTCTTGAGATTAATGGTTAACCATGCAATACTTGCGCTACATTTTGTGTTTGTTGTTTCAGTTCCTGCTTGGCTCAGCCCACATCTTGAAGCAGCCACTCTTCAAACAAGCTTGTGAACTAGCATTTACTGAATGTGACATTGATGGGAAGAATTGCATTTTGAAGCAAGAGGTATGCATGTATTTTCTCGTTGTGTCCTTGAAACCTCATCAATGTTTAACTTATAGTCTCATGGTTTCTGAATGCTTTGTAACAGTTAAGAGATGCAGTTACCCTCGCAGTCCCAAACATGGGTGAAGATGAGGTGGGCTCAGGAAGTATCTGTACATGATTTTTACTTCTTTTTCTTTATAAATACAGTCAAGTTCTTTCTCATCGTTTTTGGAACGCATAGACCAGCACTCAAAAGAGATTTTCAAAGAAGTCATAATTTTTATAGTTTTTAAGTAGTATGTAATTTCTATAATTATCTATTTCTTTCTTGCTCAAACTCTCTCTATTTGAGATTTGCAGATCTCTGGGATTCATAGTTTATTCGATGTGGATGGCGATGGAAAAATCAGTGAAGATGATTTCGTCTCCTGCTTGAGAAGACATCCATTGCTCATAGCACTTTTCTTTCCCCGGTTGTGGTACACAGGTTTGTCCATAGCTGATCATAGATAGGTTAGTGGAGGTGTTTAATCGATGGATGACGAGTAATGCTCAAAAGTTTTGACTTATGAATGATTGTGGGGTGTAATTTTATGCATTTGAAATGTATTGTGGTACAGTTGTTGAAATTTTGTCATTTTTCATTCAAGTTTTGTATCCTATAATAACAATTTCAAAGGATGGAGTGCTGATTGCATTGCCATATTAATATAGTATTAATGTCTTTAGCTGGCTCGTTTACATTATGTTTAGCCGGATATGTGTTACTTTGGGTTCATTTTGTAGGACGTTCAAAAGGTTAAAATCTGATCAAGAAGTTGTTTTTCAACGTATTTGAATAATTTTTTTAGATGTGAACCCACATAAAAATAGTAGCTCCAAAACCCGCAAAAAGATTGAATCATATTCCCAAGAAAGCTAAAAATAAAATCTTGGATTGAAGCTTGGCCCAATAATTTATCGATCAAAGAACCAACATAATCGTCGATTATATGTTGATCTTGTGATCATAAAAATTATGAACTTTGCTATGAATTTGTTGAACGTCAAAAGAGTATGAATTTTTTATAAGTTTGGATAGTTTGAAGGTTATAAATATTGAAAATATTTCATAAGTTCTCTTCAATTAAGAGCAAAATAGAAAGTGAAAAATTTCACATTATGATTAATTCTCAAAAATTAATATCTTTATTGTACAATGAATATGTCTTTTTATAGATGTAAAATAAGCTCCTAATAAAAAAAAAAAAACTCTAATTCTAAAGACAAATTTAAATAAATTAGAAAACTCCCAAACAAGTCTTGAAAGACAAAAATACTATAAATAACGAAAAATATCATTAAACTAATAGGATCTTATCTTCTAATTGATCGATATAACTCTGGAACATGCAATGAATCATTGTTAGCTTGCTCTTCATGATTCTCATAATTTATGAGTTAGTATTAGAGCTTTGGCTCTAAAATCTGGTTTTATTTTTTTTTCTTTTTATTTTCAAGTTAAAAAAAAAAGAGCTTAAAAAAAAAGAAAAGCAAAGAGATGTCAAGAAAAAAATCAAGAAACTTTGAGAAAAAAGGTGAAGAAAATTCAAGTAGAAAAATATATTCAATTTCAATATCAAGATTCGAAGGCGAATCTTTTTTAAGAGAGTGAATGACGAGAATCATGGAGAGTGAGCTCACGAGGTTCCATTGCATGTTCTAGAGTGATATGGATTAATTAGAAGAGAAGATCCTAAACTAATTAAAAAAAAGAAGAAGGAATATGAAGTATGCGCGAAAACGCACATGATACACAAAAATGAGCATAATTTTTTGCTTAGTTGTAAGATTTTCGTTCATGAGTACAATCTGGAATTTTTTCAATTTTGCACAAGTTTGTCGATGATTGTGTATTTTTTTGCTTCATTGTTTTTGAGTTGAACCCTAAACATCGATCAATCTTCTGTGGATTTCGGAATTACTATTGCTATGTGGGTTCACATCATTTTTGGAAGTGTCTTTTAGAGAAAACTCTTCTATAAGAAATTAAAGTAAAAGTTCTGTCAAACGGATTCTTAAACTCAAATGATTGTAATAAAAGTGATGAGAACAAGTCTCACTCATCCCTTGAAATAGAAAACCCAAAAATCATTTTGTAAATATAAAATATATTTTATTTTAAAGAGCTAATATTTAAAAATAGATTTTAAGAGATTTAGCCTTTCAAATTTAAAGAGTCAAACTCACTATCTATATTTAATATAGAATGATTGCATTTAATAAATAACATATTTCAGTATTTTGTTTCTTAAACTATTCAAATAACGTTAAATTGATTAGTCATTGACCTATAAAAAATTGTGTTATATTAAAATATGTGGAGAAATCAATAAATATTTCTTGAAAAAAGAAAAGAAAAAGTTAAAATAGAGAATATTGCTAGAGTGTAAAAATTTTGATTCGTTAAATTTAAAGATACTCTCTATAATATATAAGATACTCTTTACAAATTAATCCCATGTTTGGTAGGGATTAAAACCAAAATTTTAATAGATTTTAATAAAAGTTAATGAAAAATGTAATTGAAAAGTTGACTTTAATTCAGGGCTAAAAGTCTTTTGGAAATGCTCAAAGGTGCTAATTTCTGCAGTACTAGTTTTACCTTCTGCTGTTTATTTCCCCCTTGCACTCACATGGCACTGCATCTAGACTATCCAGCTATCTTCTTAAACCTGAATTTCTTTTTCATTTTTTTTCTTAGTATGGCCACCAAAAGTAGATTTACATCCTGGCATGATCATAAAGCTGGATTCTATACACGTTTGTGGATAAAAAGTCATCCTTGGAAAAATAATATAAATTTTATAAGGTATTTGGTCCATTTGGAATTGAATCTAGAGTTCAACTTCTGGTTCTCAAAAGTACAATTTGTTTTAGGTATTTTAGAGCCTAATATTTTATTCTCAAATTAGAAACCATTTTGGGTGCCGGGTAAGTTTTAAAATACTGATTATAGAATGATCTCTACCCTTTGACAGCAGATTTTGAGTAGTTGTAAATGGCTTTTTAGATTCTACTTTTAGCTTATCCAATTATATATATAAAAATTTAATTTAATAATACTACATATTGTGATAAAAATCAAAATAAAAATAAATTTCGCTATTCTATGAATAAAAATAATATTTATAATGCAAAAATGTTATCATTCTAATGAATATCCGGTTTATTAATTGTATATAAGCATATCGACGGTTTTGAAATTTTTTTTTATCAAACATTTAGTGGATCCTAATGACACAGAAAAGTTGATCCTCTTAAAAAGCAAAGCACCAAACCAAGAAAAATCTATCCATCCTCTAACTACAAGGTCAAGTGAGATATAATATTTGTTTACACAGAGTGAATCCAAATATGACTATCTCTATCCTCTTCATGTATGCTTAAATCATGCATAATCTTAAAATTTTAAGGTGAATATTCACATTTTCAACATTCAAAGAGTGATTAGAACATCTCAACTTGTGATGTAAAATAGATTTAAATTGTGATTTAGATCTCTGAATTGATTGAAAGCTTTCCCAATGGGTAGATGCGAAGGAAATGTAAATTGCATTTTCCTGCAAAAAATATAAAAAAGATGCAAATTTATATATATAATTTTTAGATCCACAAGAACTAAAAGGTGGATTTAAAATTTTTCGTTAGAGAAAAATTTAAATTTGAATCCATCAAGATATAAATGAGAATGTAAAAATGGTTTTGGAGATATTAATTTACACTCAATTTCACACCGTCATTGGAAATGCTTTTAATGTTAGATTTTGATGTTGACGAGGTATTGACAGAGGAGTAATGCCTATATGTCATTCAATACAAGACGTAGGGGTGATAGCAAAATATGGAATTTATATATAAGCGTAACAGCAAAAGCACGTACATATTTGCAGTTTATGCATAAACATTAAAAGTCATGCTGACTGGTGTTTCAAATCATAAAAGACAAGGCATTTAAAATCAGATAAAATGGCTAAAACAGATCAAAGCTGTCAACAGCCATGTTTCTTGGAACAGAAGACCCTTCTCCAAGATTATAGTGATGGTACCTGTAAGAATGCACACCAATTCATCAGAATTTTCTTATTGGAATTCCTGAATATTAAGGGAGAGGAGGGGAAAGGGAATGTATACCCCATCTGTAGTACAGGTTCTGGTTCAAATTCCATAGGGTTTGAACCAGGCTGGACCATAAAGGTGCTAGTGCCAGCTGATGCAGCTGCATTCCACTGGCATGGAAACCCTCTCAGACCTTGTCCTTCTGTCTCATGCTGCGAAAGATGAACAAATGCAATTTTGCTTATTTATACACAAAAGATAAGTTATAATTTTATTGATAAATACTTCATTATTTATGAATACCGATGACAATTCTAGGGAAACCCTGATCTTCAACTGCTTGTTCATCTCTCCCAGTTGCCGCTCCTGCCATTAGATAATGGGAATTTTTAGATGCCAGACCTCAAATATATGTCTAAGACTGAGATATATATGTACTGTATATGATAAACTTGAAGTGAGCAATACCTTTCTGCGGAGATCTTCCATTTGCTCCATCATTATCTTTGTCTGCATTTTCCGGTGAAAATAGTACAGAAAATCAGCATAAAGCTGCGGGAGCTCGTAATGAACAGTCATGAAACAAGTAGGGAGGAAGAAGTAAAAAGAGAAACCTAAAACCGTTGTACATAACTTATGCACCAGAGATTGTTTTAACAAACAAAAAAGATATATAACCACAAACATAATACAACAGAAAAAACTCCATGTATGTACTCCATAACTTGTCCCTAAATTATCGAACAGAAAAGAGTTTCGATACTCGGATAATTTTGGTCTTGATTTGTGGCCCTTTTTCTACTGTGAAGTCCGACTGGAGTGTTGGTTGTGTATAGTGTTCTTGATAGGAAGTTTTAGGGCTTTTTTGGGTCAGTGTTGAACTTTAAAGTGCTATACTACACTTATGTCTGGGTCTTGTGTCGATTAGGCATAGATTATTGTGAGATCTGTTAAAGATCGATAATCTATTGTTGAATTGATGGTCTGATTGTTGTATTCCAAACTTTTATTTTCTTGGGAGGTTCTTGCACATAGTGACGGGCTCTTACCTCTGAGACCCCAGAGTAGGCTTTGCCGAATTGGGTGTTCATTTTTGCGTGTCGTGTTTACTATTTTTCGTACTATTTGTGTTTTGGTTTCCGCATATTATCTCGGTTGGGTAACAAAATCCCAACGAAGCTGGTATCAGAGCCTCGTAAGGTGTGGGCAAGGCATCTGTGAATTTTATTTAAGTTTTTGACGTATTGATGTATTTTTGATCTGTGTTGTTCAATAACTCAAAACTGAATGGAGTTTTCTGGAAACTAGGGTTTGGTGTCCAGTTCTGTAATAAACACTGGAATTGGATTTAATATTGTTATACACAATATTTGGTGAGGTTGTTCCAATACAAGTTTACCAAAATTGATTTGCATGATTTAATATGTGTAATACTGTGATTTGATTTATTCGAGAATTGAATAAATTGTTTTATAGGAATAGGATCACATTTAGGGTTTCAGTTTTTTACCTTGACTGATTGGAACCATATGTAGAAAAAATCTGAAATCGATTCTTCATGTTGCTATTGTAGTTTGTGCATATTATATTACTGTTGTTTTTCATTTTCAGATTAGCTTACTTGTCATTAACCGCAAAACTATTTTTCAAGACCTTTTCTGCTACTTAGGTGATTTGTCATATTAAAAATAACTAATTTCCACGAGTAATAGCCATTCTTTTACAAAACCTGCAGTGGATTGGAAGGTCGAATTATCACAATTCGATGGAAAGAGGGATTACTCCATCCGGAAGTAGAAAATGAGGGCCATATTGGTTCAACAAAGGTTTGCTAAAGCCCAGGATGATCCTAAAACTTTTTCCGCTGAATTGAAAGCTAAGCCTCATGAATTCTAGATATAAATAAAATGGCATGTGGTTCTATCATATTGTACTTATCTGATAACATCATAAGATAAGTAGAAGATCATAAAACCTCTAGAGCCTTATAGACTGCATTAGATGCTTTGTTTCTAACTAAGACATAGCCCATTGAGATCTACCTCTTAAAGAAACTGTTTAGTTTCAAAATTGACCCTGAGAAGGGCTTGGAAGCAAATTTTTAGTGATTTTCGCATTCTAGTAATAAGTCTTGCTCATTATGATAAGAAATTTGAGGATGAAGATCTTGCTATGATTCTTCTTAATTCACTACTTGATTCTTATAAGAATGTAAAAAATGTGATAAAATACTCAAAAGATGAGCTAACACAAACTATTGTCACTAATGCTCTACGATCTCGAGAATTGGAGGTCAAGAGAGAATCTAGAACAAGTACAAGAGAAGAAGTATGTTTGTAAGATGAAGAACTGAGAAGAAGGAAAATAACCTCAACAATAGAAAATCTAAATTGAAATCTAAAACTAGATCTAAATCAAGAGGTAGAAGCAATAAGAAGTGTTACCATTGTGGGAAGTTAGGCCACTTTAAACAAGATTGCTTTGAATGGAAGAAAAAACTAAAGGATCAAAATAATGGAGAATTGAATAAGGTTCTAAGTTAGACAGTCTACTTGTTATAACTGTATCTAATGAAGAAGTTGATAAGGACTTGATCTTGGATTTAGGGTGTACATTCTCTATGTCCTAATAAATTTTGGTTTAATAATTACAAAGAAATTGAACCCAAGAAAGTGTATATGTGTGATAATAACTCCCAAAGTTTTGGGGCCTTTTTTGGGTCAATGTTGAACTATAAAGTGCTATACTACACTCGTGTATGGGTTTTGTGTCGATGAGACATAGAGTATTGTGAAATATGTTAAAGATCGATGATCTATTATAAAGTCGACGGTCTAATTGTTGTACTTCAAACTTTTATTCTCTTTTGGGAGGTTTTTGCACATGGTGACGGGCTCTTATCTTTGAACCCTCCAGAGTAGACTTTGTCGAATTGGGTGACCATTTTTGGGTGTTGTGTTTAATGTTTTTCTGATTATATGTGTTTCGATTTCCGCATAATATCTCGGTTGGGTGACAAAATCCCAACACATGTGAATCTAACACTTAAGATATTTCACAAAAACAAGAAGTTCCATTCTTGAAACTAAACTTCATGTTCTACGAGAAACGTTAGTTACATCATTTAAAAACTTATTACATGGGGAGGGGAAGGAGGGAGCCTCTTTATTTTTATTTAATTTTGACTTCATTTAAGTATAAGTCGGATTTATTTTTGTTATATCAAATGTTTTGCACAATTTTCATTTGATGGCACTGAAATTTGAAAACATGATTTGGGTGCTTTATTTCGTCTAAAATTTAAGTTATCATAGAGCGGACTTAATTACTTAAATTGTCTTTAGCACATCAACCGTACCCACGGGGTTAATTATTAATAATACACAAATATAATGAAGAAGATAATTAAATCTTGAGATAAATAATAATCAATGTACCACTCCCTAGTTCATAATGAACTGATATAAAATAAATCAAATTATGTTGCAAATGACAACAAAAACCAGAAATCATATTAATAATTGTCCAAAAAATTGTATCTCCCAAATTTGAGAGAGTACCAGAAGGGGAAAAACTCTCTTAATTTTTTACTGGATTGAAAAATTAGGAAAATTTTCTCTCATATACAACGAATAACCGAAGGCTAGTCCCATTTTTTTTATCCCTTTCCTTTTGCTTCCCTAGGTAAACAATTGATGAAGCTTATTCATGCAAAAAAGGAGATTCAAACATAAGCATATGTACTTTTGCATAATTTTCTTTTCTTTTTGAACTATTTCTTCTATTTTATTTGAAACTTCATGCTTATCATTAAACAATGTATAAGTTAGGAATCAAGGCAAATTTCTATTTTATAATGACCTGAAAAAAGAATATGAATATCAAAGATGTCTGCTTTTTTTCTTTTTACTTCGTTTTCTTTTAAAAATTTCGGCTCAAATGGTATTCCTTTCCTTTGTCCAGTAATATACTTGTAACATTTTATAGTTCAACCTTAGATGTAAAAAAAATAAAAAAAATAAGAAGAGGAAGGTGACATTCCTTCAATTCTTCACCATATGATTAATTCTTCTATATAGAAATCATGAGATATTATAAATTCATTGAATCATACCTTCCTCTGCCTAGCTTGAGTAAGAGCTCCTTCGAGCTGTTTTTCAAGATTCTCCAACTCTTTTACATTTAGCGGCCCAAGATCTTCTCCAAGCAAGTTCCTTCAAGATTATAGATAAACCAAATTCAAGAATATCATTTTCAAACTTCATAATAATCTAGGATACACACTTATACGTACTAATTAAGTGTTGAAAATTGGATTATGCGATCACATTTTGACTTGGATTTTTGAATGAGACCTTTTACTTATATGTTTATAAGGTGCATTCCTTTAAATTGCGACTTTGGGCTTATGGTTTTGGTGCAATCTGGCCTTACACGTGGAGCATTACTGGACTTTGGATCTGTGGGTTTTTTTGGCCATTAAAAGCGTTCCTCTGGTCTTTTTCTTCACATAGTTTTTTGTGCGAGACTTTTGAGGGTATAGGTTTCTGTCTCAAGTTTTTCTCCCATTCTGTTATTCATTCTCATGTAATCTTTAGTGATTTCTTTAATGTACTGAGTGTATGTTAGTGAGTTTGGAGTGAGGTTTACTATGGTAAATCATCTTTGTGAGGTGAGAGAAAACAAAGAAAGATTTCTTTATACTTGTACGAACACTGTTCTTGGCTGATTTTATTGATCTGGAGCAATATCTACTTGTAGATGCTCAATGGGTTAGTAGCGTTTAAAACAGTGAACATATGGATCGATTATTGTTTGTGCAAATACTTTTGATTGTTCATATTTTACTCAAACACATTTTGGGACCAACACTAAGAAAATAACAACGAGAGCTGTTGATTTTTATCATCCCTCACCGTAAGAATATCTCAGAAACCGAGCACAACGAAATCCTAACACTATCAAGAAAAGAAATAGGCAGAAGGCATGCACATGCACACAAATATACTAATAGCATGTTTGGTAATCTCACTCGCGATTTAGCAAATAAAATAGACCATTCCAAACATAAATTTTGTTTTTTTTTCCCCTTTAATCTTATCGATTTACATCCAGTCTAGCTCATAAAACATTCCCGAATTTGAATATGAATACATATAAAGGGTAAAAAAGAATTGGGATGACCTTTGAGTGCGTTGAAGAGCTTCGTACTTGGCCTTTAATTTTGAGACCTCTTGGTACCAGCTCTGCATTGACACCATGAACAAAATGTTATCAAGAATTAAGGGTGCTTAACTTAATGAATACTTTTGAGTTTCATTGTCCATGTTAATATATCAGAATTGCTAGTGGAATATTATTTTGAGAGTGGGATTTAACTATTCAAACCTGTGTTTCTCTTTCAGCGCCAGTGTTGAGAGGATTAAAGCAGCAACGCTGATAGCGTTCGAGGGTTGCAGTCATGCTGTAAGGAGAAAAAAATATTAGTTGTTATAAAGTACATAATGAATCCAAATGAAGATGTGTTCGGTATACTTGGAGATAAAAGTAAATTTAAATGACAAAAGTTGGATAATTGAAGATGCAGTATATATATATATATTTTTTTTCAGATTACTTTGGCCTATATCTTTATAATATTGCTCAATTATACAAAAGTATTCTTACAAACCTGAATTAATTAAAATCACAAACAATTTTCCGTAATTACTCAATTTAGTAACTAGTAAAAGAAGCTTAAATTAACAAGCTTCTGTTGCCAAAGGGAAATGGGAATAAACATAGATTATTGCCTACGATTTAAGTACTAAACATGAACTTGTGTGAAAAAGGGGACTTCCTCTTATGATGTACAGGAAAAATATTTATGCTGCTTCTAAATATTTAACCAAAAATATTAATTTATTCTTAAGAAATTAGATAATACAGTCCCAGAGAAAATAGATTGTGGGAATAACATATTTTCATGATTTCAAATAGGGAAAAGTGAAGATGATTGAAGATCACACCTTCAGGCATCAAAAATCAAAGGGGAAATTAACACTATATTTCAACTTAGATCTTAGTGTATCCTTATATGAAATCTGAAAACCATATGTAAAGAATTAATTTTATTTATTTATTTTTTTTCTTCAAAAAAGGGACTCTGAAAAAATATTATCCAGCAGGAAATCAAAGGCACTTGAACAGAAAGGGGTGAAAGAAGGTGGAGATAAAACAGAAAAATTAGAAAAACAAAACAAAATCTCTTTTTGCGTCATCTCTCTAGTACATGAGATCCACAATTTTCCAAATCCAAGGCCACATTTGAGATGTTCTTCTCTGATCTCTCCATCCTCATTTTGCTTGCCACTTCTTATTGGTGTGATAGACTTTTTCTGTATTTGCTAATTCTTACTTTTTCCAAAATGATTCATCTAAAAACTCAAGACAGTAACATTAACCACTAAAAGCAAGATGACCACAAAATCAATCTTAGGGAAAAGAAGAAATTTTGTGAAAACTAATGCAGTCACCATATCATCAGAGAGAGAGAGAACTTTCACCAAAATACTCTTTGCTTATCTACCAGTCTGAATCAGATAGATGGAGAAAACTTGCATCAAAGCATGTGGAGTAGTGACTCGTTCATCTAAAGAAAAACCCACTATCTCCCAAAAAAGTTTTCGCCAAAGTGTATATTTTTTGAAAAAGAATTCTTGAAAAAAAAAAGCCTGAAACTCATATAGCCCAAGAAAAAACTGACCTTCTTGAAAGAAAAGTATCATCAAAATATGCTTGATCTGTCCACAAACTATAAACCTCAGGAATTCCACTTTTTTGCTTACAGTATCATCGTCGCAATTTGTACAATATAGCATTGTTGAATCTATACATGTAAGTGTGTATTAAATGTATATAAAAGGTAAAACCAAGATATGAGGTGATTGGAAAGGAGTGAGATAGCAGAGACCCATGAAGAAACAAAAAGATATGAGAATGAAAAAAAAAAGGAGACAAAGCCTGAAGCTTTTCTCCAAGTTTCAAAGAATCGCTTCATTTTTTTCTGATACGTAACTAAAAAAATTTGAAGCATTAACGAGACGGAGGACTGTGTAGAGAGAGAAAGTAATCAAAGGAGAGAGAAACCCTAGATCTTGCACAGAGGTCCAAGAGACTAGGATAAGTCTGGAATGAAACCATAGCTCTACTCAATCATCTTTTTTCAGATCAAACAGTAACGCGTGTCGATCTTTCATTGGAAAATTAACAACCAGTACTAAAAAAGCATCAATCTTGAAACCACCAAGTAAATAAATAAATCAAGAAAAAGAAAAACACAAAAAAATCAAATGACGCCAGACGTAGAACGGCAGAAGAACACTGGAAAAAACTAAGCCTTGGTCTCCTTTAACCGAAAGTGCAGTGATCTGAAAAATCTTCACCTAAGAAACCAAATTAGAGAGACAGAAAGAAAGAAACCAGAAAGTACTACGCATACCGTGTGTGTTTCAGAAGTTTTTGTGATAAACACTTAATCTGGAAAGGATTTAGATGCATCTGGAGAAAACCTATATAACTAAACACATAACATACCAAGAAAAACAAATATAAACACTTACACACATGATTGGATATTTATGCACACGCAGAGTTAAAACGTTAAGTGGATTTATATATGTGTATAAGTATGTATTTTATAGGTATATATACCCAGCACTTGCGAACTCGTATAGCTTTCCACGACTGGAAAAGATGATGAGGGCAACCTCAGCATCACAAAGCACAGAAAGCTCATAAGCTTTCTTGAGAAGCCCATTTCTTCTCTTTGAAAATGTCACCTGCCTATTGATCTTGTTCTCTATTCTTTTCAGTTCAACCCTACCTCTCCCCATTTCTCTCTTTTTTCAGGATCGTGTGTGTGTGGAGGGGAAGGGTTTGTGGGATGTATAAATGGGAGAATTGCAGGTGGGGGTACTTGAATTCCTTCTGCAAATTTCAAGTGTAGAACACTTAATATTTATTTTTAATATTATTATTGTTGCAAGAAAATAGTCAACTTAATTTTTTCTTCTTCTGTGATTATGTAAGATGAAAATTCCCACTACTCTTTCCTTTCCATTTCTCCCATAAAAACTTAATAGTAAAAACTCTCTTTTTCTTGTAAGAGTGTTTCTTGGGTAAAGACTGGTTTTCACGCGCTATTACATGCCTGAGAAATACAGTACTGTTCATGAGTACTGATGGAATAGAAGAATATAATTTAGTACTTTGATATCATATCAAATCAAACAAGGAAAAAAAAAGGTGTAGTTTAATAATTTTAAGGCATGTTTGTATCGTTAGAAATATTAAAGTTTAATTTTGCATTTAATGAGATTTACAACTTTATTAATTTTTCGATCACACATTTCACCAATTTTTATCAAAATTTATTTGAAATTTAATTATTAGAGGCATAGGCTCAAAGTAAGTAGGCATGTCCATGCGTTCATAATCAACTCCAATTATGGAGGCTTACATTAATTTGGCTAAAAAAAACAAGAATGTTTGATGATATTAAACTTGACAGCTACTCAGATATTATTTGTTAACATTGAATTTATCGTTAATTATGTACTTTTCAAACTCAAATCCAAAGAGTTCGAAGTGTAGTAGCCAATTTTTTCTTTTCATTTCTTGGGTTTGATTTAAAAAATAAAAAATAAAAATAAAAATCCCTTTTTTGGGAGTTAAAGGTTAGGTTAGAAATGTCTGGAAATATAGTTATACTATTTGATAGTTCATGAAAGTAATTAAAATCACAAAACAATATATAAGGGGGAAATCATAAATTTTGGCTCTGGTAACCTATAATTGATCTCAAAGAGTATGAAAGATCTTTCACTTAAATGTCTATAAAAAATGGGGAAATTAAATTATTTCATAAAGCTTCTCGAATTCGAGTAAAATGTTCATAACACGGTTTCAATTATTGAGTTCAATACCGCTCTTTGTTAATAAAATGACATGTTATTACTTCTTTACACGATCTGAACTTGTCTATAATTAATCAAGAAAAAAGTTTGAATTTAGATAATCACTAACTATATTTGTTCTAATTTTATTGATCTTTTGCATAGAGGAATGCTTGGACTTAAATTTGATTCTTAAGACATAGTATAAAATTTAATTTTTGACGTATTTTCCTTTTAAGTAGCGGCATCAAAATTGGTAGTATATGACCATGGTATCCAAACAAAGGTACAATTCCACGAGCTCTTCACCTTTGCCTTTTAAGATAATTTTTGTAGAGGATAAAGAATATGAAGTTAATGCCAATGCTAATGCCAGACACCATATAGGTACTTATTCTTGGGAAATAAATAACCATGAGAGTTTTATGCATAAAGTGTTCTAAGTAAAGAAGGGGGTGGGGGATAGATAATGTGGCTGTCAATCTAAAATTAGCATCAAATAATTTGATATTTTTTCTTGACTTGGTTAAAAGAGCTTTCTGTCAAATGAATCACACTGCTCACTCAAAGACCCCTTGATAGAGGTCGGTGTCAGATTATCTGAAAATATCATCATGATATTAATATAATAGAGGAAGTGCTTTTCATTGATTGAAGCACCGTTCAAACCAATCAATCAAGAAGATAATGTTGAACTAGGACACAAACCTAGGTTACTGGTATCATGACGAACTCGCTGCATCTGAACTCGCCAATCAATCAATTCCTTCAAAAGGGCAGTTGCACGTGACTATAGATTGAAAAACAATCATTTGACATGATAGGGACGACAAGCTCGAATCCATCAGGCTATATGAAGTGCTTTTCATTGATGGAAGCACCGTTCAAACCAATCAATCAAGAAGATAATGTTGAACTAGGACACAAACCTAGGTTCCTGGTATCATGACGAACTCGCTGCATCTGAACTCGCCAATCAATCAATTCCTTCAAAAGGG